>NC_133618.1:20558201-20858201 GCF_048593235.1 Sminthopsis crassicaudata
TGGACACTCCTCAAAACTCACTTAAATGCAGCTCACTTGTATGACTTCCAGGATATTCATTGATTATGAAGGACAAACAACCAAAACCAAATACAAACAACAACATTTATCCCTATTGATGTGAGCACATTGTTCTGTCAATGCAATTTCTCTTGTTTCTCTCATCTACTTGATGTTGAAATCTTGTTAGAAAATCTGTTGATAGAAAGGAAATCATTTAGGGTACACAAAAGATCTAAATCAAGAATTTTTAACCTTTTGGTTTTCTGTGACACATTTTTCAGTCTGTTAAAGTCTATGGAAATCATCTCAGAGCAATTATCTAAATCAATAAAATTATAAAAAAAAAAAAGAAATTAAATTGAAACATAATAATTTTTACATTCTAATTCCTCTGGGCTCTGTTAAAAATACCTGATCTAAGAAGTACATCATGCCCATCTTGAAGCATTTCAAGTTTAATCATGCATTCTCTAGTTTTCTACCCCAAACTGATTCATCAAAATTCATCTTTTAGAAGTCTTTCAGTGCCAGAGTCTGTTGGCCTCCAGGTTACAAGGACCTAAGTTGCAAAGTGTTAACCTTCAAGGAACAATCTATCCTTTGACTCAGCAAGTGATAACATCATAATAAACACAACTGACTCAAGAAGCCTGAGTTCACACCTCAGCTTGACACCTCAGCAACTCTTCACTTGGGTGGGGCCTAAGATTTTCAGTCTTTCAGAATGAGATCAGGAAGGTGTCAACTCAAAGCACTATATATATAGCCTGGCTGCAAGTGCAGCTTCATTCTGCTTACAGCCAAAGCTGTGGCTTTAGGTCTCCAAAGGATCCCCTAGGCTCCTCAGCTGCTGCTTTCCCCAGCCTTGTCCCTCCAGTCAGGAAGGTCTCAACAAAAGGTACATATTTATTTTTCTTGGCTGCAGGTGCAACTCCATTCTGCTTGCCCAGCTGAGGTTGTAGCTTTAGCTGTCCACTGGTTACCACCGCCTCCTTTTTCCCTGCTGCTTTCCCCAACCTTCTAGATCCAGGTGCTCTCATCACTATCATGCCCTCTTCTCCCCTGAAAGTGGCTGTGGTGTGCTCTAGTAACCAGAACCGGAGCATGGAGGCTCACCATATCCTCAAAAAAAGAGGATTCCAAGTCAGATCTATTGAAGAAGGAAATTCTGTAAGTCTACCTGGACCCACAGCACACCAGCCTATTGTTTATGATTACAAAATGACCTATCATCAGATGTACAATGATCTTTTTAAGAAGGACCAAGAGCTCTATACCAAGAATGGGGCTTTGAACATGTTGAAAAGAAAGAAGAAAAACAAACGCCGGCCCGAGAGCTTCCAAAACTGCAGGGATGAGTTTGATGTCATCTTTACCTGTGAAGAGGGAGTCTATGACAAGGTACTAGAACATTTATTTTCCAGAGATCAAGAGAGTCTGAGGCCAGTGCATGTCATTAATGTGGAAATTAAGGACAATGAAGAAGCCAGTCTAGGAGCCTTTCTCATCTGTGAGCTCTATCAGTGTATACAGCAGATGGAAGACTTGGAAACTGAGATAGATGAACTGTTACTGAAATTAGAGGACACAAGTGATAGGACTTGGCTCCATACACTCTGTTTTTACTGATGCCCAAACTCGCTTTTTTCTGCAGATTTGAAAAAAGTCTAGGTCTACTCAAGAAACCAGGATACCAGCCAGAAACCAGCCATTCCATGGGATTTATGTGAACATTCAGGACAAAGAGTTAAAAGCCATTGTAGGAGCCTGTCAGTGTATACACAGAAGATGTGAAAACCAAGACACATGAAGTGTTACCAGAATTGGAGGAGGAAAGTAGGAACATTGTCCTCCACACAATCTGATTTTACTGAAGCTCAAATTGCTTTCCTTCTTACTTGAAAGAATCACATGTGTCAAATTTTTTGATGATTCTCTCCTTTTCCAGAAAAAGTTTCCAATATTCCTTTCCTTAGTACTTTTTATTCCCTTCATGTTGTTTGTTTTTATCATCTCACTTTTCTCTGCTATTGATTGTAATGTTTTTTTTTTTCCTTTTAATAAGTATTTATTTTCTATTTTACAAACTTATTTGTTTCCTTAGCTGTGTCTTTTCTTAAAAAAAAAAAAAAAAAAAAAAAAAAGTAATTTCCTGGAGTGAGGAAAGCCTTATAAGAAATAATTACTAGGTGCAAACTTGGAATCTGAAAAAAAAAAAAAAGAAACAAAACAAAACAAAACTATCGTACCATGCTGCCCTCTGCCATCAGCACATTTGGGTCAATTCTGGCTTTTTTTTTTTTTTTTTTTCCTGAGGCACATGTTGTTAGTGATGGAACCCAACTGTTGTTTCTTGGGTCTTTTCCTTTGTTTCAAGGGTCTTCTGTCTCTCAATTTGAATAGGCTCAGTGGCACGCATCTGATTCCTTCTCCATCTGTACAGATACAAGCAAACCCTTTCCTCCAAGCAGTTGACCTATTTGGCCCCTTCTATTCACCACTTTATGTATCTCTCCAGTTCACCTGCCAATTATCTAAAGATTGTTGAGCTGCTCCCACTGGACACTACCCATTCTGTGGGTTATATGACCTGTCTGCTAGAGACTGCATATCTAACAAAAATAAATAAATAAACAAATAAATAAACAAACAAACAAACAAATAAATAAATAAATAAATAAACAAACAAAAAAATAAATAAA
Organism: Sminthopsis crassicaudata; assembly: GCF_048593235.1. NCBI lineage: Eukaryota > Metazoa > Chordata > Mammalia > Dasyuromorphia > Dasyuridae > Sminthopsis > Sminthopsis crassicaudata. The sequence goes on from NC_133618.1 coordinate 20,560,907, forward strand.
AAATTAATCATGTATACAGCTAAATTTAAAAGTTCTCTAGGGTTATCTGTGGCTCCCCCTTTCTTTTGTAGTTTGTCTCTCTTTCTCCTCTTTACTATTGCCTGTCCTTGAAAATTTAAAATGTATGCCAGAAAATTTAAAATACTGGGCACAAAGATGATCAAAATGTTTATAAGTATATGCAGGTCCATTATCTGTTTTTCTTGTTTCTGGCACACCCATAATTGCAAAAGCTTGTATAATGAATTCCGTGATCACTCAGGCAGTCTCTTTGTCTGCTGGTATTGCAAAAGTAAATCCTGAAAAGGTGTCTATTACAATGTAGATAAAAGACAGAGCACCAAAAGATTTATAATGGGTCACATCCATTTTCCAAATTCATTGGGTCTTAAACAACGAGGGTTCTTCCCTAGAGAAAGTGTAGGAGTAGGGAAAGGAAGACAAACTGTACAGTTTTTTGCTATGCTCCTAGCTTCCCCTTTGGTTATCCCAAATTGCAAATGTAAAACTTGAGCAGCCTGATGATGTTTAAAATGAGATTCTTAGGCTGCCTGAAATAAAGTAGTACTGGCTAATATGCTTAGAAGGCAATCTGCCTTTGAAATTCCATTAAAAAAATAGGACCTGGAAGTGCACTGTGACAATGGACATGCAAGATATAAATCTTACTTGGATGTTTTCTCACTTGCTCTTGAAGTTCCTTAAAGTACTGATATATATCTTGCCTTTAAAAATCCAACACCAATTAGGTAATAGTCGGTTTATCTTTATTGGAGACCTGAGTGTAAAATTTGAAGTTCTGGCCAATAAAATTTGCCACTCTGGGATGGTTTCACGGCATACATTAATTTGCGTATTGGTATAAATGGTGTATATATTATCAGGTCTTATCCCTGATAATTGCACTGATTACTTAATGGCTTCTAATAAAATTCTAGCCACAAGTATTGGTAAGGAATAAGGCTTTGTTCTGGTTGTTCTGGGATGTTCACCCACTCTATCACACTTTCTCCTTAATGAAGAACTGCTGGTGGGGGGGGCTCTTTTGTAGCAAACCCAATATTTCCAAGGGCTTTCAAGTTGTTTTCCTGGAGGAGAAAGATCTCACATGTCATCTCATCCAACTTATTTCTGAAAAGAAAAACAAATAAACAATGACCAGACCATCATTTCTTGAATTTCCTTGGGAGCTGGACTTGGAAAACTTCTTGGATGCCAAAGTCATTACCTCAACATAACTTCAAGCCTCCAGGGTTATCTGCTTTTGTATGGATCTATACTATACCACTGGGTAGATGCAGCTCTAGAAGAGAAAGTGAGATTGGACACTCCTCAAAACTCACTTAAATGCAGCTCACTTGTATGACTTCCAGGATATTCATTGATTATGAAGGACAAACAACCAAAACCAAATACAAACAACAACATTTATCCCTATTGATGTGAGCACATTGTTCTGTCAATGCAATTTCTCTTGTTTCTCTCATCTACTTGATGTTGAAATCTTGTTAGAAAATCTGTTGATAGAAAGGAAATCATTTAGGGTACACAAAAGATCTAAATCAAGAATTTTTAACCTTTTGGTTTTCTGTGACACATTTTTCAGTCTGTTAAAGTCTATGGAAATCATCTCAGAGCAATTATCTAAATCAATAAAATTATAAAAAAAAAAGAAATTAAATTGAAACATAATAATTTTTACATTCTAATTCCTCTGGGCTCTGTTAAAAATACCTGATCTAAGAAGTACATCATGCCCATCTTGAAGCATTTCAAGTTTAATCATGCATTCTCTAGTTTTCTACCCCAAACTGATTCATCAAAATTCATCTTTTAGAAGTCTTTCAGTGCCAGAGTCTGTTGGCCTCCAGGTTACAAGGACCTAAGTTGCAAAGTGTTAACCTTCAAGGAACAATCTATCCTTTGACTCAGCAAGTGATAACATCATAATAAACACAACTGACTCAAGAAGCCTGAGTTCACACCTCAGCTTGACACCTCAGCAACTCTTCACTTGGGTGGGGCCTAAGATTTTCAGTCTTTCAGAATGAGATCAGGAAGGTATCAACTCAAAGCACTATATATATAGCCTGGCTGCAAGTGCAGCTTCATTCTGCTTACAGCCAAAGCTGTGGCTTTAGGTCTCCAAAGGATCCCCTAGGCTCCTCAGCTGCTGCTTTCCCCAGCCTTGTCCCTCCAGTCAGGAAGGTCTCAACAAAAGGTACATATTTATTTTTCTTGGCTGCAGGTGCAACTCCATTCTGCTTGCCCAGCTGAGGTTGTAGCTTTAGCTGTCCACTGGTTACCACCGCCTCCTTTTTCCCTGCTGCTTTCCCCAACCTTCTAGATCCAGGTGCTCTCATCACTATCATGCCCTCTTCTCCCCTGAAAGTGGCTGTGGTGTGCTCTAGTAACCAGAACCGGAGCATGGAGGCTCACCATATCCTCAAAAAAAGAGGATTCCAAGTCAGATCTATTGAAGAAGGAAATTCTGTAAGTCTACCTGGACCCACAGCACACCAGCCTATTGTTTATGATTACAAAATGACCTATCATCAGATGTACAATGATCTTTTTAAGAAGGACCAAGAGCTCTATACCAAGAATGGGGCTTTGAACATGTTGAAAAGAAAGAAGAAAAACAAACGCCGGCCCGAGAGCTTCCAAAACTGCAGGGATGAGTTTGATGTCATCTTTACCTGTGAAGAGAGAGTCTATGACAAGGTCCTAGAACATTTATTTTTCAGAGATCAAGAGAGTCTGAGGCCAGTGCATGTCATTAATGTGGAAATTAAGGACAATGAAGTAGCCAGTCTAGGAGCCTTTCTCATCTGTGAGCTCTATCAGTGTATACAGCAGATGGAAGACTTGGAAACTGAGATAGATGAACTGTTACTGAAATTAGAGGACACAAGTGATAGGACTTGGCTCCATACACTCTGTTTTTACTGATGCCCAAACTCGCTTTTTTCTTCAGATTTGAAAAAAGTCTAGGTCTACTCAAGAAACCAGGATACCAGCCAGAAACCAGCCATTCCATGGGATTTATGTGAACATTCAGGACAAAGAGTTAAAAGCCATTGTAGGAGCCTGTCAGTGTATACACAGAAGATGTGAAAACCAAGACACATGAAGTGTTACCAGAATTGGAGGAGGAAAGTAGGAACATTGTCCTCCACACAATCTGATTTTACTGAAGCTCAAATTGCTTTCCTTCTTACTTGAAAGAATCACATGTGTCAAATTTTTTGATGATTCTCTCCTTTTCCAGAAAAAGTTTCCAATATTCCTTTCCTTAGTACTTTTTATTCCCTTCATGTTGTTTGTTTTTATCATCTCACTTTTCTCTGCTATTGATTGTAATGTGTTTTTTTTTTCCTTTTAATAAGTATTTATTTTCTATTTTACAAACTTATTTGTTTCCTTAGCTGTGTCTTTTCTTAAAAAAAAAAAAAAAAAAAAAAAAGTAATTTCCTGGAGTGAGGAAAGTCTTATAAGAAATAATTACTAGGTGCAAACTTGGAATCTGAAAAAAAAAAAAGAAACAAAACAAAACAAAACTATCGTACCATGCTGCCCTCTGCCATCAGCACATTTGGGTCAATTCTGGCTTTTTTTTTTTTTTTTTTTTTCCTGAGGCACATGTTGTTAGTGATGGAACCCAACTGTTGTTTCTTGGGTCTTTTCCTTTGTTTCAAGGGTCTTCTGTCTCTCAAGTTGAATAGGCTCAGTGGCACGCATCTGATTCCTTCTCCATCTGTACAGATACAAGCAAACCCTTTCCTCCAAGCAGTTGACCTATTTGGCCCCTTCTATTCACCACTTTATGTATCTCTCCAGTTTACCTGCCAATTATCTAAAGATTGTTGAGCTGCTCCCACTGGACACTACCCATTCTGTGGGTTATATGACCTGTCTGCTAGAGACTGCATATTTAACAAAAAAAATAAATAAATAAATAAATAAACAAACAAACAAACAAACAAATAAATAAATAAATAAATAAATAAACAAACAAACAAAAAAATAAATTAAAAAAATTAATCATGTATACAGCTAAATTTAAAAGTTCTCTAGGGTTATCTGTGGCTCCCCCTTTCTTTTGTAGTTTGTCTCTCTTTCTCCTCTTTACTATTGCCTGTCCTTGAAAATTTAAAATGCATGCCAGAAAATTTAAAATACTGGGCACAAAGATGATCAAAATGTTTATAAGTATATGCAGGTCCATTATCTGTTTTTCTTGTTTCTGGCACACCCATAATTGCAAAAGCTTGTATAATGAATTCCGTGATCACTCAGGCAGTCTCTTTGTCTGCTGGTATTGCAAAAGTAAATCCTGAAAAGGTGTCTATTACAATGTAGATAAAAGACAGAGCACCAAAAGATTTATAATGGGTCACATCCATTTGCCAAATTCATTGGGTCTTAAACAACGAGGGTTCTTCCCTAGAGAAAGTGTAGGAGTAGGGAAAGGAAGACAAACTGTACAGTTTTTTGCTATGCTCCTAGCTTCCCCTTTGGTTATCCCAAATTGCAAATGTAAAACTTGAGCAGCCTGATGATGTTTAAAATGAGATTCTTAGGCTGCCTGAAATAAAGTAGTACTGGCTAATATGCTTAGAAGGCAATCTGCCTTTGAAATTCCATTAAAAAAATAGGACCTGGAAGTGCACTGTGACAATGGACATGCAAGATATAAATCTTACTTGGATGTTTTCTCACTTGCTCTTGAAGTTCCTTAAAGTACTGATATATATCTTGCCTTTAAAAATCCAACACCAATTAGGTAATAGTCGGTTTATCTTTATTGGAGACCTGAGTGTAAAATTTGAAGTTCTGGCCAATAAAATTTGCCACTCTGGGATGGTTTCACGGCATACATTAATTTGCGTATTGGTATAAATGGTGTATATATTATCAGGTCTTATCCCTGATAATTGCACTGATTACTTAATGGCTTCTAATAAAATTCCAGCCACAAGTATTGGTAAGGAATAAGGCTTTGTTCTGGTTGTTCTGGGATGTTCACCCACTCTATCACACTTTCTCCTTAATGAAGAACTGCTGGTGGGGGGGGCTCTTTTGTAGCAAACCCAATATTTCCAAGGGCTTTCAAGTTGTTTTCCTGGAGGAGAAAGATCTCACATGTCATCTCATCCAACTTATTTCTGAAAAGAAAAACAAATAAACAATGACCAGACCATCATTTCTTGAATTTCCTTGGGAGCTGGACTTGGAAAACTTCTTGGATGCCAAAGTCATTACCTCAACATAACTTCAAGCCTCCAGGGTTATCTGCTTTTGTATGGATCTATACTATACCACTGGGTAGATGCAGCTCTAGAAGAGAAAGTGAGATCGGACACTCCTCAAAACTCACTTAAATGCAGCTCACTTGTATGACTTCCAGGATATTCATTGATTATGAAGGACAAACAACCAAAACCAAATACAAACAACAACATTTATCCCTATTGATGTGAGCACATTGTTCTGTCAATGCAATTTCTCTTGTTTCTCTCATCTACTTGATGTTGAAATCTTGTTAGAAAATCTGTTGATAGAAAGGAAATCATTTAGGGTACACAAAAGATCTAAATCAAGAATTTTTAACCTTTTGGTTTTCTGTGACACATTTTTCAGTCTGTTAAAGTCTATGGAAATCATCTCAGAGCAATTATCTAAATCAATAAAATTATAAAAAAAAAAGAAATTAAATTGAAACATAATAATTTTTACATTCTAATTCCTCTGGGCTCTGTTAAAAATACCTGATCTAAGAAGTACATCATGCCCATCTTGAAGCATTTCAAGTTTAATCATGCATTCTCTAGTTTTCTACCCCAAACTGATTCATCAAAATTCATCTTTTAGAAGTCTTTCAGTGCCAGAGTCTGTTGGCCTCCAGGTTACAAGGACCTAAGTTGCAAAGTGTTAACCTTCAAGGAACAATCTATCCTTTGACTCAGCAAGTGATAACATCATAATAAACACAACTGACTCAAGAAGCCTGAGTTCACACCTCAGCTTGACACCTCAGCAACTCTTCACTTGGGTGGGGCCTAAGATTTTCAGTCTTTCAGAATGAGATCAGGAAGGTGTCAACTCAAAGCACTATATATATAGCCTGGCTGCAAGTGCAGCTTCATTCTGCTTACAGCCAAAGCTGTGGCTTTAGGTCTCCAAAGGATCCCCTAGGCTCCTCAGCTGCTGCTTTCCCCAGCCTTGTCCCTCCAGTCAGGAAGGTCTCAACAAAAGGTACATATTTATTTTTCTTGGCTGCAGGTGCAACTCCATTCTGCTTGCCCAGCTGAGGTTGTAGCTTTAGCTGTCCACTGGTTACCACCGCCTCCTTTTTCCCTGCTGCTTTCCCCAACCTTCTAGATCCAGGTGCTCTCATCACTATCATGCCCTCTTCTCCCCTGAAAGTGGCTGTGGTGTGCTCTAGTAACCAGAACCGGAGCATGGAGGCTCACCATATCCTCAAAAAAAGAGGATTCCAAGTCAGATCTATTGAAGAAGGAAATTCTGTAAGTCTACCTGGACCCACAGCACACCAGCCTATTGTTTATGATTACAAAATGACCTATCATCAGATGTACAATGATCTTTTTAAGAAGGACCAAGAGCTCTATACCAAGAATGGGGCTTTGAACATGTTGAAAAGAAAGAAGAAAAACAAACGCCGGCCCGAGAGCTTCCAAAACTGCAGGGATGAGTTTGATGTCATCTTTACCTGTGAAGAGAGAGTCTATGACAAGGTCCTAGAACATTTATTTTCCAGAGATCAAGAGAGTCTGAGGCCAGTGCATGTCATTAATGTGGAAATTAAGGACAATGAAGAAGCCAGTCTAGGAGCCTTTCTCATCTGTGAGCTCTATCAGTGTATACAGCAGATGGAAGACTTGGAAACTGAGATAGATGAACTGTTACTGAAATTAGAGGACACAAGTGATAGGACTTGGCTCCATACACTCTGTTTTTACTGATGCCCAAACTCGCTTTTTTCTTCAGATTTGAAAAAAGTCTAGGTCTACTCAAGAAACCAGGATACCAGCCAGAAACCAGCCATTCCATGGGATTTATGTGAACATTCAGGACAAAGAGTTAAAAGCCATTGTAGGAGCCTGTCAGTGTATACACAGAAGATGTGAAAACCAAGACACATGAAGTGTTACCAGAATTGGAGGAGGAAAGTAGGAACATTGTCCTCCACACAATCTGATTTTACTGAAGCTCAAATTGCTTTCCTTCTTACTTGAAAGAATCACATGTGTCAAATTTTTTGATGATTCTCTCCTTTTCCAGAAAAAGTTTCCAATATTCCTTTCCTTAGTACTTTTTATTCCCTTCATGTTGTTTGTTTTTATCATCTCACTTTTCTCTGCTATTGATTGTAATGTGTTTTTTTTCCTTTTAATAAGTATTTATTTTCTATTTTACAAACTTATTTGTTTCCTTAGCTGTGTCTTTTCTTAAAAAAAAAAAAAAAAAAAAAAAAAAAAGTAATTTCCTGGAGTGAGGAAAGTCTTATAAGAAATAATTACTAGGTGCAAACTTGGAATCTGAAAAAAAAAAAAGAAACAAAACAAAACAAAACTATCATACCATGCTGCCCTCTGCCATCAGCACATTTGGGTCAATTCTGGCTTTTTTTTTTTTTTTTTTTCCTGAGGCACATGTTGTTAGTGATGGAACCCAACTGTTGTTTCTTGGGTCTTTTCCTTTGTTTCAAGGGTCTTCTGTCTCTCAAGTTGAATAGGCTCAGTGGCACGCATCTGATTCCTTCTCCATCTGTACAGATACAAGCAAACCCTTTCCTCCAAGCAGTTGACCTATTTGGCCCCTTCTATTCACCACTTTATGTATCTCTCCAGTTTACCTGCCAATTATCTAAAGATTGTTGAGCTGCTCCCACTGGACACTACCCATTCTGTGGGTTATATGACCTGTCTGCTAGAGACTGCATATTTAACAAAAAAAATAAATAAATAAATAAATAAACAAACAAACAAACAAACAAATAAATAAATAAATAAATAAATAAACAAACAAACAAAAAAATAAATTAAAAAAATTAATCATGTATACAGCTAAATTTAAAAGTTCTCTAGGGTTATCTGTGGCTCCCCCTTTCTTTTGTAGTTTGTCTCTCTTTCTCCTCTTTACTATTGCCTGTCCTTGAAAATTTAAAATGCATGCCAGAAAATTTAAAATACTGGGCACAAAGATGATCAAAATGTTTATAAGTATATGCAGGTCCATTATCTGTTTTTCTTGTTTCTGGCACACCCATAATTGCAAAAGCTTGTATAATGAATTCCGTGATCACTCAGGCAGTCTCTTTGTCTGCTGGTATTGCAAAAGTAAATCCTGAAAAGGTGTCTATTACAATGTAGATAAAAGACAGAGCACCAAAAGATTTATAATGGGTCACATCCATTTGCCAAATTCATTGGGTCTTAAACAACGAGGGTTCTTCCCTAGAGAAAGTGTAGGAGTAGGGAAAGGAAGACAAACTGTACAGTTTTTTGCTATGCTCCTAGCTTCCCCTTTGGTTATCCCAAATTGCAAATGTAAAACTTGAGCAGCCTGATGATGTTTAAAATGAGATTCTTAGGCTGCCTGAAATAAAGTAGTACTGGCTAATATGCTTAGAAGGCAATCTGCCTTTGAAATTCCATTAAAAAAATAGGACCTGGAAGTGCACTGTGACAATGGACATGCAAGATATAAATCTTACTTGGATGTTTTCTCACTTGCTCTTGAAGTTCCTTAAAGTACTGATATATATCTTGCCTTTAAAAATCCAACACCAATTAGGTAATAGTCGGTTTATCTTTATTGGAGACCTGAGTGTAAAATTTGAAGTTCTGGCCAATAAAATTTGCCACTCTGGGATGGTTTCACGGCATACATTAATTTGCGTATTGGTATAAATGGTGTATATATTATCAGGTCTTATCCCTGATAATTGCACTGATTACTTAATGGCTTCTAATAAAATTCTAGCCACAAGTATTGGTAAGGAATAAGGCTTTGTTCTGGTTGTTCTGGGATGTTCACCCACTCTATCACACTTTCTCCTTAATGAAGAACTGCTGGTGGGGGGGGCTCTTTTGTAGCAAACCCAATATTTCCAAGGGCTTTCAAGTTGTTTTCCTGGAGGAGAAAGATCTCACATGTCATCTCATCCAACTTATTTCTGAAAAGAAAAACAAATAAACAATGACCAGACCATCATTTCTTGAATTTCCTTGGGAGCTGGACTTGGAAAACTTCTTGGATGCCAAAGTCATTACCTCAACATAACTTCAAGCCTCCAGGGTTATCTGCTTTTGTATGGATCTATACTATACCACTGGGTAGATGCAGCTCTAGAAGAGAAAGTGAGATTGGACACTCCTCAAAACTCACTTAAATGCAGCTCACTTGTATGACTTCCAGGATATTCATTGATTATGAAGGACAAACAACCAAAACCAAATACAAACAACAACATTTATCCCTATTGATGTGAGCACATTGTTCTGTCAATGCAATTTCTCTTGTTTCTCTCATCTACTTGATGTTGAAATCTTGTTAGAAAATCTGTTGATAGAAAGGAAATCATTTAGGGTACACAAAAGATCTAAATCAAGAATTTTTAACCTTTTGGTTTTCTGTGACACATTTTTCAGTCTGTTAAAGTCTATGGAAATCATCTCAGAGCAATTATCTAAATCAATAAAATTATAAAAAAAAAAAGAAATTAAATTGAAACATAATAATTTTTACATTCTAATTCCTCTGGGCTCTGTTAAAAATACCTGATCTAAGAAGTACATCATGCCCATCTTGAAGCATTTCAAGTTTAATCATGCATTCTCTAGTTTTCTACCCCAAACTGATTCATCAAAATTCATCTTTTAGAAGTCTTTCAGTGCCAGAGTCTGTTGGCCTCCAGGTTACAAGGACCTAAGTTGCAAAGTGTTAACCTTCAAGGAACAATCTATCCTTTGACTCAGCAAGTGATAACATCATAATAAACACAACTGACTCAAGAAGCCTGAGTTCACACCTCAGCTTGACACCTCAGCAACTCTTCACTTGGGTGGGGCCTAAGATTTTCAGTCTTTCAGAATGAGATCAGGAAGGTGTCAACTCAAAGCACTATATATATAGCCTGGCTGCAAGTGCAGCTTCATTCTGCTTACAGCCAAAGCTGTGGCTTTAGGTCTCCAAAGGATCCCCTAGGCTCCTCAGCTGCTGCTTTCCCCAGCCTTGTCCCTCCAGTCAGGAAGGTCTCAACAAAAGGTACATATTTATTTTTCTTGGCTGCAGGTGCAACTCCATTCTGCTTGCCCAGCTGAGGTTGTAGCTTTAGCTGTCCACTGGTTACCACCGCCTCCTTTTTCCCTGCTGCTTTCCCCAACCTTCTAGATCCAGGTGCTCTCATCACTATCATGCCCTCTTCTCCCCTGAAAGTGGCTGTGGTGTGCTCTAGTAACCACAACCGGAGCATGGAGGCTCACCATATCCTCAAAAAAAGAGGATTCCAAGTCAGATCTATTGAAGAAGGAAATTCTGTAAGTCTACCTGGACCCACAGCACACCAGCCTATTGTTTATGATTACAAAATGACCTATCATCAGATGTACAATGATCTTTTTAAGAAGGACCAAGAGCTCTATACCAAGAATGGGGCTTTGAACATGTTGAAAAGAAAGAAGAAAAACAAACGCCGGCCCGAGAGCTTCCAAAACTGCAGGGATGAGTTTGATGTCATCTTTACCTGTGAAGAGAGAGTCTATGACAAGGTCCTAGAACATTTATTTTCCAGAGATCAAGAGAGTCTGAGGCCAGTGCATGTCATTAATGTGGAAATTAAGGACAATGAAGAAGCCAGTCTAGGAGCCTTTCTCATCTGTGAGCTCTATCAGTGTATACAGCAGATGGAAGACTTGGAAACTGAGATAGATGAACTGTTACTGAAATTAGAGGACACAAGTGATAGGACTTGGCTCCATACACTCTGTTTTTACTGATGCCCAAACTCGCTTTTTTCTTCAGATTTGAAAAAAGTCTAGGTCTACTCAAGAAACCAGGATACCAGCCAGAAACCAGCCATTCCATGGGATTTATGTGAACATTCAGGACAAAGAGTTAAAAGCCATTGTAGGAGCCTGTCAGTGTATACACAGAAGATGTGAAAACCAAGACACATGAAGTGTTACCAGAATTGGAGGAGGAAAGTAGGAACATTGTCCTCCACACAATCTGATTTTACTGAAGCTCAAATTGCTTTCCTTCTTACTTGAAAGAATCACATGTGTCAAATTTTTTGATGATTCTCTCCTTTTCCAGAAAAAGTTTCCAATATTCCTTTCCTTAGTACTTTTTATTCCCTTCATGTTGTTTGTTTTTATCATCTCACTTTTCTCTGCTATTGATTGTAATGTGTTTTTTTTCCTTTTAATAAGTATTTATTTTCTATTTTACAAACTTATTTGTTTCCTTAGCTGTGTCTTTTCTTAAAAAAAAAAAAAAAAAAAAAAAAAAGTAATTTCCTGGAGTGAGGAAAGTCTTATAAGAAATAATTACTAGGTGCAAACTTGGAATCTGAAAAAAAAAAAAGAAACAAAACAAAACAAAACTATCATACCATGCTGCCCTCTGCCATCAGCACATTTGGGTCAATTCTGGCTTTTTTTTTTTTTTTTTTTTCCTGAGGCACATATTGTTAGTGATGGAACCCAACTGTTGTTTCTTGGGTCTTTTCCTTTGTTTCAAGGGTCTTCTGTCTCTCAAGTTGAATAGGCTCAGTGGCACGCATCTGATTCCTTCTCCATCTGTACAGATACAAGCAAACCCTTTCCTCCAAGCAGTTGACCTATTTGGCCCCTTCTATTCACCACTTTATGTATCTCTCCAGTTCACCTGCCAATTATCTAAAGATTGTTGAGCTGCTCCCACTGGACACTACCCATTCTGTGGGTTATATGACCTGTCTGCTAGAGACTGAATATTTAACAAAAAAAATAAATAAATAAATAAATAAACAAACAAACAAACAAACAAACAAATAAATAAATAAATAAATAAACAAACAAACAAAAAAATAAATTAAAAAAATTAATCATGTATACAGCTAAATTTAAAAGTTCTCTAGGGTTATCTGTGGCTCCCCCTTTCTTTTGTAGTTTGTCTCTCTTTCTCCTCTTTACTATTGCCTGTCCTTGAAAATTTAAAATGTATGCCAGAAAATTTAAAATACTGGGCACAAAGATGATCAAAATGTTTATAAGTATATGCAGGTCCATTATCTGTTTTTCTTGTTTCTGGCACACCCATAATTGCAAAAGCTTGTATAATGAATTCCGTGATCACTCAGGCAGTCTCTTTGTCTGCTGGTATTGCAAAAGTAAATCCTGAAAAGGTGTCTATTACAATGTAGATAAAAGACAGAGCACCAAAAGATTTATAATGGGTCACATCCATTTGCCAAATTCATTGGGTCTTAAACAACGAGGGTTCTTCCCTAGAGAAAGTGTAGGAGTAGGGAAAGGAAGACAAACTGTACAGTTTTTTGCTATGCTCCTAGCTTCCCCTTTGGTTATCCCAAATTGCAAATGTAAAACTTGAGCAGCCTGATGATGTTTAAAATGAGATTCTTAGGCTGCCTGAAATAAAGTAGTACTGGCTAATATGCTTAGAAGACAATCTGCCTTTGAAATTCCATTAAAAAAATAGGACCTGGAAGTGCACTGTGACAATGGACATGCAAGATATAAATCTTACTTGGATGTTTTCTCACTTGCTCTTGAAGTTCCTTAAAGTACTGATATATATCTTGCCTTTAAAAATCCAACACCAATTAGGTAATAGTCGGTTTATCTTTATTGGAGACCTGAGTGTAAAATTTGAAGTTCTGGCCAATAAAATTTGCCACTCTGGGATGGTTTCACGGCATACATTAATTTGCGTATTGGTATAAATGGTGTATATATTATCAGGTCTTATCCCTGATAATTGCACTGATTACTTAATGGCTTCTAATAAAATTCCAGCCACAAGTATTGGTAAGGAATAAGGCTTTGTTCTGGTTGTTCTGGGATGTTCACCCACTCTATCACACTTTCTCCTTAATGAAGAACTGCTGGTGGGGGGGGCTCTTTTGTAGCAAACCCAATATTTCCAAGGGCTTTCAAGTTGTTTTCCTGGAGGAGAAAGATCTCACATGTCATCTCATCCAACTTATTTCTGAAAAGAAAAACAAATAAACAATGACCAGACCATCATTTCTTGAATTTCCTTGGGAGCTGGACTTGGAAAACTTCTTGGATGCCAAAGTCATTACCTCAACATAACTTCAAGCCTCCAGGGTTATCTGCTTTTGTATGGATCTATACTATACCACTGGGTAGATGCAGCTCTAGAAGAGAAAGTGAGATTGGACACTCCTCAAAACTCACTTAAATGCAGCTCACTTGTATGACTTCCAGGATATTCATTGATTATGAAGGACAAACAACCAAAACCAAATACAAACAACAACATTTATCCCTATTGATGTGAGCACATTGTTCTGTCAATGCAATTTCTCTTGTTTCTCTCATCTACTTGATGTTGAAATCTTGTTAGAAAATCTGTTGATAGAAAGGAAATCATTTAGGGTACACAAAAGATCTAAATCAAGAATTTTTAACCTTTTGGTTTTCTGTGACACATTTTTCAGTCTGTTAAAGTCTATGGAAATCATCTCAGAGCAATTATCTAAATCAATAAAATTATAAAAAAAAAAGAAATTAAATTGAAACATAATAATTTTTACATTCTAATTCCTCTGGGCTCTGTTAAAAATACCTGATCTAAGAAGTACATCATGCCCATCTTGAAGCATTTCAAGTTTAATCATGCATTCTCTAGTTTTCTACCCCAAACTGATTCATCAAAATTCATCTTTTAGAAGTCTTTCAGTGCCAGAGTCTGTTGGCCTCCAGGTTACAAGGACCTAAGTTGCAAAGTGTTAACCTTCAAGGAACAATCTATCCTTTGACTCAGCAAGTGATAACATCATAATAAACACAACTGACTCAAGAAGCCTGAGTTCACACCTCAGCTTGACACCTCAGCAACTCTTCACTTGGGTGGGGCCTAAGATTTTCAGTCTTTCAGAATGAGATCAGGAAGGTATCAACTCAAAGCACTATATATATAGCCTGGCTGCAAGTGCAGCTTCATTCTGCTTACAGCCAAAGCTGTGGCTTTAGGTCTCCAAAGGATCCCCTAGGCTCCTCAGCTGCTGCTTTCCCCAGCCTTGTCCCTCCAGTCAGGAAGGTCTCAACAAAAGGTACATATTTATTTTTCTTGGCTGCAGGTGCAACTCCATTCTGCTTGCCCAGCTGAGGTTGTAGCTTTAGCTGTCCACTGGTTACCACCGCCTCCTTTTTCCCTGCTGCTTTCCCCAACCTTCTAGATCCAGGTGCTCTCATCACTATCATGCCCTCTTCTCCCCTGAAAGTGGCTGTGGTGTGCTCTAGTAACCAGAACCGGAGCATGGAGGCTCACCATATCCTCAAAAAAAGAGGATTCCAAGTCAGATCTATTGAAGAAGGAAATTCTGTAAGTCTACCTGGACCCACAGCACACCAGCCTATTGTTTATGATTACAAAATGACCTATCATCAGATGTACAATGATCTTTTTAAGAAGGACCAAGAGCTCTATACCAAGAATGGGGCTTTGAACATGTTGAAAAGAAAGAAGAAAAACAAACGCCGGCCCGAGAGCTTCCAAAACTGCAGGGATGAGTTTGATGTCATCTTTACCTGTGAAGAGAGAGTCTATGACAAGGTACTAGAACATTTATTTTCCAGAGATCAAGAGAGTCTGAGGCCAGTGCATGTCATTAATGTGGAAATTAAGGACAATGAAGAAGCCAGTCTAGGAGCCTTTCTCATCTGTGAGCTCTATCAGTGTATACAGCAGATGGAAGACTTGGAAACTGAGATAGATGAACTGTTACTGAAATTAGAGGACACAAGTGATAGGACTTGGCTCCATACACTCTGTTTTTACTGATGCCCAAACTCGCTTTTTTCTTCAGATTTGAAAAAAGTCTAGGTCTACTCAAGAAACCAGGATACCAGCCAGAAACCAGCCATTCCATGGGATTTATGTGAACATTCAGGACAAAGAGTTAAAAGCCATTGTAGGAGCCTGTCAGTGTATACACTGACAGTGTATACTGTCAGTGTATACACAGAAGATGTGAAAACCAAGACACATGAAGTGTTACCAGAATTGGAGGAGGAAAGTAGGAACATTGTCCTCCACACAATCTGATTTTACTGAAGCTCAAATTGCTTTCCTTCTTACTTGAAAGAATCACATGTGTCAAATTTTTTGATGATTCTCTCCTTTTCCAGAAAAAGTTTCCAATATTCCTTTCCTTAGTACTTTTTATTCCCTTCATGTTGTTTGTTTTTATCATCTCACTTTTCTCTGGTATTGATTGTAATGTTTTTTTTTTCCTTTTAATAAGTATTTATTTTCTATTTTACAAACTTATTTGTTTCTTTAGCTGTGTCTTTTCTTAAAAAAAAAAAAAAAAAAAAAAAAAAAAAAGTAATTTCCTGGAGTGAGGAAAGTCTTATAAGAAATAATTACTAGGTGCAAACTTGGAATCTGAAAAAAAAAAAAAAAGAAACAAAACAAAACAAAACTATCATACCATGCTGCCCTCTGCCATCAGCAAATTTGGGTCAATTCTGGCTTTTTTTTTTTTTTTTTTTCCTGAGGCACATGTTGTTAGTGATGGAACCCAACTGTTGTTTCTTGGGTCTTTTCCTTTGTTTCAAGGGTCTTCTGTCTCTCAAGTTGAATAGGCTCAGTGGCACGCATCTGATTCCTTCTCCATCTGTACAGATACAAGCAAACCCTTTCCTCCAAGCAGTTGACCTATTTGGCCCCTTCTATTCACCACTTTATGTATCTCTCCAGTTCACCTGCCAATTATCTAAAGATTGTTGATCTGCTCCCACTGGACACTACCCATTCTGTGGGTTATATGACCTGTCTGCTAGAGACTGCATATTTAACAAAATAAATAAATAAATAAATAAATAAATAAATAAATAAACAAACAAACAAACAAAAAAATAAATAAAAAATTAATCATGTATACAGCTAAATTTAAAAGTTCTCTAGGGTTATCTGTGGCTCCCCCTTTCTTTTGTAGTTTGTCTCTCTTTCTCCTCTTTACTATTGCCTGTCCTTGAAAATTTAAAATGTATGCCAGAAAATTTAAAATACTGGGCACAAAGATGATCAAAATGTTTATAAGTATATGCAGGTCCATTATCTGTTTTTCTTGTTTCTGGCACACCCATAATTGCAAAAGCTTGTATAATGAATTCCGTGATCACTCAGGCAGTCTCTTTGTCTGCTGGTATTGCAAAAGTAAATCCTGAAAAGGTGTCTATTACAATGTAGATAAAAGACAGAGCACCAAAAGATTTATAATGGGTCACATCCATTTGCCAAATTCATTGGGTCTTAAACAACGAGGGTTCTTCCCTAGAGAAAGTGTAGGAGTAGGGAAAGGAAGACAAACTGTACAGTTTTTTGCTATGCTCCTAGCTTCCCCTTTGGTTATCCCAAATTGCAAATGTAAAACTTGAGCAGCCTGATGATGTTTAAAATGAGATTCTTAGGCTGCCTGAAATAAAGTAGTACTGGCTAATATGCTTAGAAGGCAATCTGCCTTTGAAATTCCATTAAAAAAATAGGACCTGGAAGTGCACTGTGACAATGGACATGCAAGATATAAATCTTACTTGGATGTTTTCTCACTTGCTCTTGAAGTTCCTTAAAGTACTGATATATATCTTGCCTTTAAAAATCCAACACCAATTAGGTAATAGTCGGTTTATCTTTATTGGAGACCTGAGTGTAAAATTTGAAGTTCTGGCCAATAAAATTTGCCACTCTGGGATGGTTTCACGGCATACATTAATTTGCGTATTGGTATAAATGGTGTATATATTATCAGGTCTTATCCCTGATAATTGCACTGATTACTTAATGGCTTCTAATAAAATTCCAGCCACAAGTATTGGTAAGGAATAAGGCTTTGTTCTGGTTGTTCTGGGATGTTCACCCACTCTATCACACTTTCTCCTTAATGAAGAACTGCTGGTGGGGGGGGCTCTTTTGTAGCAAACCCAATATTTCCAAGGGCTTTCAAGTTGTTTTCCTGGAGGAGAAAGATCTCACATGTCATCTCATCCAACTTATTTCTGAAAAGAAAAACAAATAAACAATGACCAGACCATCATTTCTTGAATTTCCTTGGGAGCTGGACTTGGAAAACTTCTTGGATGCCAAAGTCATTACCTCAACATAACTTCAAGCCTCCAGGGTTATCTGCTTTTGTATGGATCTATACTATACCACTGGGTAGATGCAGCTCTAGAAGAGAAAGTGAGATTGGACACTCCTCAAAACTCACTTAAATGCAGCTCACTTGTATGACTTCCAGGATATTCATTGATTATGAAGGACAAACAACCAAAACCAAATACAAACAACAACATTTATCCCTATTGATGTGAGCACATTGTTCTGTCAATGCAATTTCTCTTGTTTCTCTCATCTACTTGATGTTGAAATCTTGTTAGAAAATCTGTTGATGGAAAGGAAATCATTTAGGGTACACAAAAGATCTAAATCAAGAATTTTTAACCTTTTGGTTTTCTGTGACACATTTTTCAGTCTGTTAAAGTCTATGGAAATCATCTCAGAGCAATTATCTAAATCAATAAAATTATAAAAAAAAAAAGAAATTAAATTGAAACATAATAATTTTTACATTCTAATTCCTCTGGGCTCTGTTAAAAATACCTGATCTAAGAAGTACATCATGCCCATCTTGAAGCATTTCAAGTTTAATCATGCATTCTCTAGTTTTCTACCCCAAACTGATTCATCAAAATTCATCTTTTAGAAGTCTTTCAGTGCCAGAGTCTGTTGGCCTCCAGGTTACAAGGACCTAAGTTGCAAAGTGTTAACCTTCAAGGAACAATCTATCCTTTGACTCAGCAAGTGATAACATCATAATAAACACAACTGACTCAAGAAGCCTGAGTTCACACCTCAGCTTGACACCTCAGCAACTCTTCACTTGGGTGGGGCCTAAGATTTTCAGTCTTTCAGAATGAGATCAGGAAGGTGTCAACTCAAAGCACTATATATATAGCCTGGCTGCAAGTGCAGCTTCATTCTGCTTACAGCCAAAGCTGTGGCTTTAGGTCTCCAAAGGATCCCCTAGGCTCCTCAGCTGTTGGTTTCCCCAGCCTTGGCCCTCCAGTCAGGAAAGTCTCAAGCTAGTCTCTTCAAGCTGCTGCTTTCCCCAGCCTTGTCCCTCCAGTCAGGAAGGTCTCAACAAAAGGTACATATTTATTTTTCTTGGCTGTAGGTGCAACTCCCTTCTGCTTGCCCAGCTGAGGTTGTAGCTTTAGCTGTCCACTGGTTACCACCGCCTCCTTTTTCCCTGCTGCTTTCCCCAACCTTCTAGATCCAGGTGCTCTCATCACTATCATGCCCTCTTCTCCCCTGAAAGTGGCTGTGGTGTGCTCTAGTAACCAGAACCGGAGCATGGAGGCTCACCATATCCTCAAAAAAAGAGGATTCCAAGTCAGATCTCTTGAAGAAGGAAATTCTGTAAGTCTACCTGGACCCACAGCACACCAGCCTATTGTTTATGATTACAAAATGACCTATCATCAGATGTACAATGATCTTTTTAAGAAGGACCAAGAGCTCTATACCAAGAATGGGGCTTTGAACATGTTGAAAAGAAAGAAGAAAAACAAACGCCGGCCCGAGAGCTTCCAAAACTGCAGGGATGAGTTTGATGTCATCTTTACCTGTGAAGAGAGAGCCTATGACAAGGTACTAGAACATTTATTTTCCAGAGATCAAGAGAGTCTGAGGCCAGTGCATGTCATTAATGTGGAAATTAAGGACAATGAAGAAGCCAGTCTAGGAGCCTTTCTCATCTGTGAGCTCTATCAGTGTATACAGCAGATGGAAGACTTGGAAACTGAGATAGATGAACTGTTACTGAAATTAGAGGACACAAGTGATAGGACTTGGCTCCATACACTCTGTTTTTACTGATGCCCAAACTCGCTTTTTTCTTCAGATTTGAAAAAAGTCTAGGTCTACTCAAGAAACCAGGATACCAGCCAGAAACCAGCCATTCCATGGGATTTATGTGAACATTCAGGACAAAGAGTTAAAAGCCATTGTAGGAGCCTGTCAGTGTATACACTGACAGTGTATACTGTCAGTGTATACACAGAAGATGTGAAAACCAAGACACATGAAGTGTTACCAGAATTGGAGGAGGAAAGTAGGAACATTGTCCTCCACACAATCTGATTTTACTGAAGCTCAAATTGCTTTCCTTCTTACTTGAAAGAATCACATGTGTCAAATTTTTTGATGATTCTCTCCTTTTCCAGAAAAAGTTTCCAATATTCCTTTCCTTAGTACTTTTTATTCCCTTCATGTTGTTTGTTTTTATCATCTCACTTTTCTCTGCTATTGATTGTAATGTTTTTTTTTTCCTTTTAATAAGTATTTATTTTCTATTTTACAAACTTATTTGTTTCTTTAGCTGTGTCTTTTCTTAAAAAAAAAAAAAAAAAAAAAAAAAAAAAAAAGTAATTTCCTGGAGTGAGGAAAGTCTTATAAGAAATAATTACTAGGTGCAAACTTGGAATCTGAAAAAAAAAAAAAAGAAACAAAACAAAACAAAACTATCGTACCATGCTGCCCTCTGCCATCAGCAAATTTGGGTCAATTCTGGCTTTTTTTTTTTTTTTTTTTCCTGAGGCACATGTTGTTAGTGATGGAACCCAACTGTTGTTTCTTGGGTCTTTTCCTTTGTTTCAAGGGTCTTCTGTCTCTCAAGTTGAATAGGCTCAGTGGCACGCATCTGATTCCTTCTCCATCTGTACAGATACAAGCAAACCCTTTCCTCCAAGCAGTTGACCTATTTGGCCCCTTCTATTCACCACTTTATGTATCTCTCCAGTTCACCTGCCAATTATCTAAAGATTGTTGATCTGCTCCCACTGGACACTACCCATTCTGTGGGTTATATGACCTGTCTGCTAGAGACTGCATATTTAACAAAATAAATAAATAAATAAATAAATAAATAAATAAATAAATAAATAAATAAATAAATAAATAAATAAATAAACAAACAAACAAAAAAATAAATAAAAAATTAATCATGTATACAGCTAAATTTAAAAGTTCTCTAGGGTTATCTGTGGCTCCCCCTTTCTTTTGTAGTTTGTCTCTCTTTCTCCTCTTTACTATTGCCTGTCCTTGAAAATTTAAAATGTATGCCAGAAAATTTAAAATACTGGGCACAAAGATGATCAAAATGTTTATAAGTATATGCAGGTCCATTATCTGTTTTTCTTGTTTCTGGCACACCCATAATTGCAAAAGCTTGTATAATGAATTCCGTGATCACTCAGGCAGTCTCTTTGTCTGCTGGTATTGCAAAAGTAAATCCTGAAAAGGTGTCTATTACAATGTAGATAAAAGACAGAGCACCAAAAGATTTATAATGGGTCACATCCATTTGCCAAATTCATTGGGTCTTAAACAACGAGGGTTCTTCCCTAGAGAAAGTGTAGGAGTAGGGAAAGGAAGACAAACTGTACAGTTTTTTGCTATGCTCCTAGCTTCCCCTTTGGTTATCCCAAATTGCAAATGTAAAACTTGAGCAGCCTGATGATGTTTAAAATGAGATTCTTAGGCTGCCTGAAATAAAGTAGTACTGGCTAATATGCTTAGAAGGCAATCTGCCTTTGAAATTCCATTAAAAAAATAGGACCTGGAAGTGCACTGTGACAATGACATGCAAGATATAAATCTTACTTGGATGTTTTCTCACTTGCTCTTGAAGTTCCTTAAAGTACTGATATATATCTTGCCTTTAAAAATCCAACACCAATTAGGTAATAGTCGGTTTATCTTTATTGGAGACCTGAGTGTAAAATTTGAAGTTCTGGCCAATAAAATTTGCCACTCTGGGATGGTTTCACGGCATACATTAATTTGCGTATTGGTATAAATGGTGTATATATTATCAGGTCTTATCCCTGATAATTGCACTGATTACTTAATGGCTTCTAATAAAATTCTAGCCACAAGTATTGGTAAGGAATAAGGCTTTGTTCTGGTTGTTCTGGGATGTTCACCCACTCTATCACACTTTCTCCTTAATGAAGAACTGCTGGTGGGGGGGCTCTTTTGTAGCAAACCCAATATTTCCAAGGGCTTTCAAGTTGTTTTCCTGGAGGAGAAAGATCTCACATGTCATCTCATCCAACTTATTTCTGAAAAGAAAAACAAATAAACAATGACCAGACCATCATTTCTTGAATTTCCTTGGGAGCTGGACTTGGAAAACTTCTTGGATGCCAAAGTCATTACCTCAACATAACTTCAAGCCTCCAGGGTTATCTGCTTTTGTATGGATCTATACTATACCACTGGGTAGATGCAGCTCTAGAAGAGAAAGTGAGATTGGACACTCCTCAAAACTCACTTAAATGCAGCTCACTTGTATGACTTCCAGGATATTCATTGATTATGAAGGACAAACAACCAAAACCAAATACAAACAACAACATTTATCCCTATTGATGTGAGCACATTGTTCTGTCAATGCAATTTCTCTTGTTTCTCTCATCTACTTGATGTTGAAATCTTGTTAGAAAATCTGTTGATAGAAAGGAAATCATTTAGGGTACACAAAAGATCTAAATCAAGAATTTTTAACCTTTTGGTTTTCTGTGACACATTTTTCAGTCTGTTAAAGTCTATGGAAATCATCTCAGAGCAATTATCTAAATCAATAAAATTATAAAAAAAAAAGAAATTAAATTGAAACATAATAATTTTTACATTCTAATTCCTCTGGGCTCTGTTAAAAATACCTGATCTAAGAAGTACATCATGCCCATCTTGAAGCATTTCAAGTTTAATCATGCATTCTCTAGTTTTCTACCCCAAACTGATTCATCAAAATTCATCTTTTAGAAGTCTTTCAGTGCCAGAGTCTGTTGGCCTCCAGGTTACAAGGACCTAAGTTGCAAAGTGTTAACCTTCAAGGAACAATCTATCCTTTGACTCAGCAAGTGATAACATCATAATAAACACAACTGACTCAAGAAGCCTGAGTTCACACCTCAGCTTGACACCTCAGCAACTCTTCACTTGGGTGGGGCCTAAGATTTTCAGTCTTTCAGAATGAGATCAGGAAGGTGTCAACTCAAAGCACTATATATATAGCCTGGCTGCAAGTGCAGCTTCATTCTGCTTACAGCCAAAGCTGTGGCTTTAGGTCTCCAAAGGATCCCCTAGGCTCCTCAGCTGCTGCTTTCCCCAGCCTTGTCCCTCCAGTCAGGAAGGTCTCAACAAAAGGTACATATTTATTTTTCTTGGCTGCAGGTGCAACTCCATTCTGCTTGCCCAGCTGAGGTTGTAGCTTTAGCTGTCCACTGGTTACCACCGCCTCCTTTTTCCCTGCTGCTTTCCCCAACCTTCTAGATCCAGGTGCTCTCATCACTATCATGCCCTCTTCTCCCCTGAAAGTGGCTGTGGTGTGCTCTAGTAACCAGAACCGGAGCATGGAGGCTCACCATATCCTCAAAAAAAGAGGATTCCAAGTCAGATCTATTGAAGAAGGAAATTCTGTAAGTCTACCTGGACCCACAGCACACCAGCCTATTGTTTATGATTACAAAATGACCTATCATCAGATGTACAATGATCTTTTTAAGAAGGACCAAGAGCTCTATACCAAGAATGGGGCTTTGAACATGTTGAAAAGAAAGAAGAAAAACAAACGCCGGCCCGAGAGCTTCCAAAACTGCAGGGATGAGTTTGATGTCATCTTTACCTGTGAAGAGAGAGTCTATGACAAGGTACTAGAACATTTATTTTCCAGAGATCAAGAGAGTCTGAGGCCAGTGCATGTCATTAATGTGGAAATTAAGGACAATGAAGAAGCCAGTCTAGGAGCCTTTCTCATCTGTGAGCTCTATCAGTGTATACAGCAGATGGAAGACTTGGAAACTGAGATAGATGAACTGTTACTGAAATTAGAGGACACAAGTGATAGGACTTGGCTCCATACACTCTGTTTTTACTGATGCCCAAACTCGCTTTTTTCTTCAGATTTGAAAAAAGTCTAGGTCTACTCAAGAAACCAGGATACCAGCCAGAAACCAGCCATTCCATGGGATTTATGTGAACATTCAGGACAAAGAGTTAAAAGCCATTGTAGGAGCCTGTCAGTGTATACACTGACAGTGTATACTGTCAGTGTATACACAGAAGATGTGAAAACCAAGACACATGAAGTGTTACCAGAATTGGAGGAGGAAAGTAGGAACATTGTCCTCCACACAATCTGATTTTACTGAAGCTCAAATTGCTTTCCTTCTTACTTGAAAGAATCACATGTGTCAAATTTTTTGATGATTCTCTCCTTTTCCAGAAAAAGTTTCCAATATTCCTTTCCTTAGTACTTTTTATTCCCTTCATGTTGTTTGTTTTTTATCATGTCACTTTTCTCTGCTATTGATTATAATGATTTTTTTTCCTTTTAATAAATATTTATTTTCTATTTTACAAACTTATTTGTTTCCTTAGCTGTGTCTTTTCTTAAAAAAAAAAAAGTAATTTTCTGAAGTGTAGAACGACTTATATAAAATAATTACTAAGTGCAAACTTGGAATCTGAATAAAAAAAGAAACAAAACAAAACAAAAATATCCCACCATGCTGTCCTCTGCCATCAGTACATTTGGGTCAATTCTGGCTTTTTTTTTTTTTTTTTTTTTTTTTTTTTTCCTGAGGCACATGTTGTTAGTGATGGAACCCAACTGTTGTTTCTTGGGTCTTTTCCTTTGTTTCAAAGGTCTACTGTCTCTCAAGTTGAATAGGGTCAGTGGCACGCATCTGATTCCTTCTCCATCTGTACAGATACAAGCAAACCCTTTCCTCCAAGCAGTTGACCTATTTGGCCCCTTCTATTCACCACTTTATGTATCTCTCCAGTTCACCTGCCAATTATCTAAAGATTGTTGAGCTGCTCCCACTGGACACTACCCATTCTGTGGGTTATATGACCTGTCTGTTAGAGACTGCATCTTTAAAAAAAATAATAATCATGTATAGAGCTAAATTTAAAAGTTCTCTAGGGTTACCTGTGGCTGCCCCTTTCTTTTGTAGTTTGTCTCTCTTTCTCCTCTTTACTATTGCCTGTCCTTGAAAATTTAATATGTATGCCAGTGGTGGGTAAAATCTGATACTGGGCACAAAGATGTTCAAAATGTTTATAAGTATATGCAGGTCAATTATCTGTTTTTCTTGTTCGTAGCACACCTATAATTGCAAAAGCTTGTATAATGAATTCAGTGATCACTCAGGCAGTCTCTTTGGCTGCTGGTATTGCAAAAGTAAATCCTGAAAAGGTGTCTATTAAAACATAGATAAAAGACAGAGCACCAAAAGATTTATAATGGGTCACATCCATTTGCCATATTCATTCGGTCTTAAACAACGAGGGTTCTTCCCTAGAGAAAGTGTAGGAGTAGGGAAAAGAAGACAACCTGTACAGGATTTTGCTATGCTCCTAGCTTCCCCTTTTGTTATCCCAAATTGCAAATGTAAAACTTGAGCAGCCTGATGATGTTTAAAATGAGATTCTTAGGCTGCCTGAAATAAAGTAGTATTGTCTATTATGCTTAGAAGGCAATCTGCCTTTGAAATTCCATTAAAAAAATAGGACCTGGAAGTGCACTGTGACAATGGACATGCAAGATATAAATATTACTTGGATAGTTTCTCACTTGCTCTTGAAGTTCCTTAAAGTACTGATATATATCTTGTCTTTAAAAGTCCAACACCAATTATGTAATAGCCGGTTTATCTTTATTGGAGACCTGTGTGTAAAATTTGAAGTTCTGGCCAATAAAATTTGCCACTCTGGGATGGTTTCACGGCATACATTAATTTGTGTATTGGTATAAAAGGTGTATATATTATCAGGTCTTATCCATGATAATTGCACTGCTTACTTAATGGCTTTTAATAAAATTCTAGCCACAAGTACTAGGTAAGGAATAAGGCTTTGTTCTGGTTGTTCTGGGATGTTCACCCACTCTATCACACTTTCTCCTTAATGAAGAACTGCTGGGGGGGGCCTCTTTTGTAGCAAACCTAGTATTTCCAAGGGCTTTCAAGTTGTCTTCCTGGAGGAGAAAGGTCTTACATTTCATCTCATCCAACTTATTTCTGAAAACAAAAACAAATAAACAATTACCAGACCATCGTTTCTAGAATTTCCTTGGTAGTTTGTCATTCAATATGGACTTAGAAAACTTCTTGGATCATCACCTCAACATAACTTCACACTTACAGTGCAATTTCCATTTGAATGGATCTATCCTTTCCCACCAGGTAGCTATGGCTCTAAAAGGGAATGTGAGGTTGCCCACACCTCTCTCACATAAATCCAGCTCACCTGTACCACTCCCTGAGGATATGTTCTTCTTTGAATACAAAGGACAAACAACAAAAACTAAAGACAAACATAAAAATTTATAACTCAATTCAATTTCTCTTTCTTCTGTCACCTACTTTTTGAGTTAATGTCTTGTTAGAAAATCTTCTGATAGAAAAGAAAATTTAGAGTACACAAAAGAATTCTTAACCTGGTGGTTTTCAGCGAAACCTTTATCACTCTGTTGAAGTCTGTGGAAGTTTTCTCAAAGCAACTATCTAAATCTTTAAAATTTCAAAAAAAAAAATAACTTGAATTGTAATTTTGGCATTGTATTGAATAGATTTCACAAGGTTCCTATGGGTACTGTTAAAAACACCTGATCTAAGATGCAAACCACAACCCTTTCCAAGCATTTCAAGTTCAATCATGCATTCTCTAGTTTTCTACCCAAAACTGATTCATCAAAATACATCTTTCAGAATCCTTTCAGTGCCAGAGTCTGTTGGCCTCCAGGTTACAAGGACCCAAGTTGCAAAGTGTTAACCTTCAAGGAACAATCTATCCTTTGACTCAGCAAGTGATAACATCATAATAAACACAAACTGATTCAAGCAGCCTGAGTTCACACCTCAGCTTCACATTTCAGCAACTATTTACTTGGGTTGGGCCTCAGGCTTTGCAGCCTTTGTCTTTCAGAATGAAATCAGGAAGGTGTCAACTCAAAGCACTATTTATACATCCTGGCTGCTGGTGAAGCTTCATTCTGTTTACAGCTGAAGCTGTGGCTTTAGCTCTCCACTGGTTCCCTGTGTCTCCTTTTAGCTTCTGCTTTCCCCAACCTTGTCCCTCCACTCAGGAAGGTCTCAACAAAAGGTACCTATTCATTCAGCCTGCCTACAGGGGCAGCTCCATTCTGCTTGCCCATCTGAGGCTGTTGCTTTAGCTGCCCACTGGTTACCACAATCTCCTTTTCTCTGATGCTTTCACCAACCTTGGCATTCCAGTTACTCTCACCACAATCATTCCCTCTTCTCCCCAAAAGTGGCTGTGGTGTGCTCTAGTAACCAGAACAGGAGCATGGAGGCTCACAATATCCTCATAAATAGAGGATTCTGTGTCAGATCTTTTGGAGAAAGAACTTCTTTATATCTCCCAGGACTCACAGCAGAGCAGCCTAATGTTCATGATTTCAAAACGACATATCATCAGATGTACAATGATCTTGTTTAGAAAGACCAAGAGCTCTATACAAAGAATGGGTTTTTGAACATTTTTATCAGAAATAGAGAATCAAGCCTCTGCCAGAGAGGTTCCAGGATTGCAGGGATGAGTTTAATCTTATCATTACCTGTGAAGAGAGAGTCTATGACAAGGTAGTAAACATTTAAATTCCAGAGATCAGGAGTCTCTGATGCCAGTGCATTTGTTTAATGGGGAAATTGAGGACAATGAAGAAGAAGCCACTTTAGGAGCCCTTCTCATCTGTGAGCTCTGTCATACAGCGGGTGGATTACTGGGAAACCAAGACAGATAAACTGTTACTGAATTTAGAAAAGAAATTGATAGGCCTTTGTTCCATACACTCTGTTTTTATTCATGACCAAACTGACTTTTTCTTCAGGGTTGAAAGAACTCTAGGCCTATTCCAGACTTTGCAGCCAGTCCATGTGATAAATTCAGGGAAGGAGTTCAAAACCATTGTAGGAGCCTGGTCTACAGTGTATATAGCAGCCCAAAGATGTGAAAACCAAGACTCATGAAGTATTACCAGAATTGGAGAATGAAAGTAGGAAGACTGCCCTTCACACAATCTGTTTTTACTGAATCCCAAATTTCTTTCCTTAGTTGAATGAAGCATGTGTGTCAAGTTTTTTGACAATTCCCTTCTCCTCCAGAAGACCAGTTTCCAACATTCCTTTCCTTAGTACTTTTTATTCCCTTCATCTTGTTTGTTTTTCTCATCTCACTTTTCTTTACTATTGATTACAAAGCTTTTTTTCTTTTAATAAATGTTTATTTTGTATTTTACAAACTTATTCATGTCTTTAGCTATATCTTTTTAAAGACATAATTACTTGCAGTACAGAAATACCTAAATGAAATAATTACTACGTATAAACCTGGAATCTGAAAAAAAAATAATAATTAAAACTCCCATCAGGAGAACAGAAGGGCCAAATACTCCTTTTTTCCTGAATCTGGATTCTTTCTTAGTAGGGATGAATTTGGAGGTAGATGAAGTAGAAAGATTCTATTCAGGAAAAATTGGTATAAATATACATTAATAACTTTAAAAGTCAATGTTTCATGAATGAAATATTTCAATTTAAAAGTAATTACTCCCCTTACATACACACACACACACACACACACACACACACACACACACACACACACACAAACACAAAGATTTAATTATATTATCCCTTTGTCATTTTTAAGGTAGCAGTTGAATTGAAAGCCACAGTATGGACAATAAGAATATTTCTTTTTTTTTTTTTTTTTTTTTTTTTTTACTTTTTCCATGTTGATGATTAGACAAATTTCTTCCTTTTTTTTGAATTTATTTTATTTTATTTTTATAAAGATTTTTGTTTTCAAAAAAACATGAATACATATTGTTTAACATTCACCCATGTAAAATCCTGTGTTTCAAATTTGTGTCCCCCTTCCATCCCTCAAAACTTTTTCCTATATGACAAGCAATCTAATCTATATTAAACATGTGCAATTCTTCTATGAGTATTTCCACAATTACCATGCTGGAAAAGAAAAATGAGAAAAAGAGAAGAAAAATGAGAACGAAAATAAAATGCAAGCAAATAACCAAAAAAAATGAAAATACTATGTTGTTATCCTACATTCAGACCATATAGTACTCTTTGGTTGCTGATGGTTCTCTCCATCAGAAGACTATTTGAACTGATATGAATCACCTTGCTGTTGATTTTTCCTTCAGAATTAATCATCAACTAGTCTTCTTTTTGCTGGTTCTATTTACTTCACTTAGCATCAGTTCATGTAAGTCTCTTCATGCCTCTCTGAAATCATCCTGCTGATCATTTCTTATTGAACAATAATACTCCATAACATTTATATATCATAACTTATTCAGCCATTCTTCCCCTGATTAGCATGCACTCTGTTTCATTTTCCTTACCAATATAAAAAGTCCTGCTACAATAATTTTTGCATTTGTGGGTCTTTTTTTTTTCTTCTTTATTATTTCTTTGGGATATTGGTCCAGTAAGAGACACTGCTGGATTAAAGGGTATATACAGTTTAATAGCCCTTTGGGCATAGTTTCAGAATGGCTGGATCAGTTCACAAAACCACCAACAATGTATTAGGGTCTCAGTTTTTTCACATCCCCTGCAAAATTTTTCGTTATCTTTTTCTGTCATCTTAGCCAATCTTGAGAGATATGTAGTGGTACCTCAGAGATGACTTAATTTGCATTTTTCATATCAATAGTCATTTAGATCATTTTTTCATATGAGCAGAAATGGTTTTAATTTCTTCGTCTGAAAATTATCTGTTCATATATTTTTACTATTTATGAATTGTAGAATGACTTGTATTTAGACCAATTTTTTATTAGTAATTGTGAAACTCAGTGGAAAGACTTCAATGTCTTAAATCTGATAATCAATACAACTCAAGCTGTCATATATAAAGCACTTTGTGCAGATTAAAGCACCAGGTAAATCTTTCTTTATTTTCATCATCGTCGTCTCTTTAAAATATCATAGACTTGCAGAAGTACAAAACTTTAACATTTGAAGAGATTTCAACAATAAACTAGTCTGAATTGTCTTCCTCAAAACAGCTGTCACTACAGTATTCTTTACAAGTTGGCATTTTACATTTTCATTACTGAACCAAAAGTATGGAAATCTACCTTTTCCACTATTTGCAAATTTGCAAATTATTACAACCCAGACTACCTCCTTCCTAAACATACTTATTCCAAGTAGAGGTAACACTGCAGTGAGCACAGGAAGCTATTTTCAGTATCCCTAACAGCAGACCTATTGGACACTCATATGGCAATTTATGATGGCACCATAAGGAAGACAGAATTTCAAATGATTCATGTGGTTGTTTAATGTGCCTTGTATGTACAATCTCAGAAGTTCATTATTTTTTTGAGTGAAAACAGATGGTATAAAATCACTCAGGTGCAAAGTAATACCTACCTTGTATGCTATATTTATCCTGAAGTATAATTTGAAAAAGTACCTACAGAAATGGCTTCCTCATGTAAACTCCCTCATAATTTTATATCATTAATATAGCTTACATTAAAAAGGGAAAAAAAAAAGAAACTATTAAATACAAAACTGAAATCCTATGAGACTCATCTTTTTGGGACAATGTTTTAAAATATCCATGCTTTATTAGATGGGATTTTGCAGATGATATACATTTTTCATAGGGACTTTCATTAGTAATCTTCTTCTCTTAATGACTGCATAATTAAACCATAATGGGATAGTTAGGCTTATGACTATTCATAGGGAAGCTGTTATAACAAAACAAGCTATAATTAACTACAAGCCCAAAATACATTTTTATTTCTATACAGATTTCTTCCACTCATCTTCTGCTTTGCCAATTAAAAAAATACAAATAAAAAAGAAAAGAGGAGACATTAAGTCATAAATATTAACTTCCTGATCTAATATATTACAGAACTCAAATGCCTTTATTTTTTCTGAAAATTAGGTCATTTGTACTGTGAGAATGCAGAGCATAGTTAATATAATTGCCTTTTATTGTTGCTGGAAAAATAGTATAAACAAACTTACTATATTATACACAGTAATAATGAATTCTTCAGCACCCCTCCCCTTTTTATTCTTTTAAAATTAGCAGTACATAGTGTTGTAAGACACAGACAAGCCAGAAGAATAAGGGAAGATTTTTCAAATCCTGATGTTGAATCATCATAGCTGTGAGAATCTGAAAAAATTCCTAAACCTTCAAACATTCTAGACTAGTGGTGTCAAATTCAGCAAGAAAGACGGTCCACTAATTCATATGTATGAGTCCATGTAGATGACATATTCATATAGTATATAGTTTATATATATGTATATGTATATTCACACAGAAATATATAAACATTATATATACTCACAAATATATATCTGTATAAATACATGCATGTATATATAATTTATATTTATCTACATAAATGAAAGCAGAGATGTATATTTGTGTCTCAATAGATAGACATTTAAATCTCTATTACACACATAGTAAACCTAAAAGTCTTAAAATTCTATATAGTTGAAAATATAATTACATCCATTTTTAAAAATTCACATCACCAGAATAACAACTCTTTAAGTAATTACAACCATTATTGTCTCCCTTTTATAAAAATTGAGGCAGAGAGTATATGATTTGCCAATGGTACATAAATCTGTTAAGTTGCAGAATTAGGGCACAGATCCGGGAACCATATCTCCTGGTTTACGTTGCAAAGGAGAAAAACAACAACAACAACAAAAAAAAAACATTAATAAATACAGAGATAGACAAACAAGAAAATAAACAAATATATAAGTACATAAATATATATTTATATGTACTTTCATAGTCATATATACCTATATATATACATATACATATATATATATATACACATACATGTTACTATGTGTCTATATATTATCTTGTTGATCAGTGATAATTAAAGAATAAGATTGGAATTATATTCCTTATGGTGTGTGGTAGGTCTGCCTTACAACATTTAAATGACTATATGGAAATGGAATACATACAGGATAGATTGGAGGCAATTCCAGATGAAAGACAATAAAATCAAGGCGGACCAGGAAAATTTTCATATAGAAGATGAGATTTTAGGTGGAACTTAGATAAAACCAGGTGATGGGCATTATGTCTTTTTCTTTCTTTTGTATCATGTACAAGCTTCCCATATTAGGTTATATTCTAGAATTTAAGAGAAATGAATATCAACATATTTTTGAACAAAATTATTGCATTATGTATCATAACATCTTTCCATATTTAAAATAAGGGAGAAACTGTTTGCATTTGCAGTTTGATGCTGATGGATAGATATTATTTGAGGAAGATTTTTGCTTCTTTTGTTTGCATCAGAGGTAAAACGTGTTTTTTCCATCACAATAATGTATATAGAAACATTGATTTAATCAGTAACATTCATTGCAGATAAGCTGCCCCTAGATTAAACAAAATCTGATTACTCAAGGTATTCTATATGGATTAAAGACAATGACTTAAGCAGAGACATTAGAGGGCTTAATCTACTAGGTAATATCAAACCTCAAAAGTAAGAATTCCCTTGAGAAAGGTGGGTAATGAATGGTTCTGTTAATTAGACTTTAATTGTGTTAGTTTGGAGAATCTCTTTAATATAATAAATCTCAAGGTATAATTGGTCTAGCAGAGAATGTGACAATCTTATGAAATATTAAGAGAGATGGATTGAGTAAAGAACTCTTTCTAATAGAAATCAAAGACAAAACATTTATTTGTAATCTAAGCTATATAATAGATAACTTTCCTAATAGTGGATATTGTATTTTTGAGTTGTCAAAATCAGGTCAATCTCTGACATGTTTGCAAAGATGAATGAATAAAAGAATCTTCATATTTTTAATAGTGCCAAACATTATCTTAGTAGCTGGTAGCTGGAAACACACATGAAATAGTCTAGTGTTTCCAAGAAATTAACACATAAAAGACAGTGATTGCTACAGAAAGGTACTTTGGTTTAGAATTTTACCAAAATGATGAGTGAAAAAAAATATAAGGGAAGTTATTGACTTGTATTTTCCAGTAGAAACAATAATATTGCTTTGATTAAAGTTCCAAGTGAAAGTGAATTGTGGTGTCATTTCAATGGAAGCAAAACAGATTAAAATACAAATCCAGTTCCATACATAGGAAAATGAATTAAATCACAAGAAATTCAATTTGAGCTCTACTTCTGCAACTTACTGGAGATACAAACATGTATACATTTCTGAGATACACTATAGCATAAGGAAAATTATACTCTTTGAACTCTCCTCATAGTACACTCAAAATTGTTAATATTTGGATGTGTGTTTATGCATATACACATGTGTATAATGTGTATATATAAAATATGTGTATATATATATATATATATATATGTAATATACATACACAATTTGAGTTTCCTTATTTAAAAAAGTTTGTCTTTGACTGTTACAATGAAATAAACTGAGGAATATCTAGATAAATAATTTATTTAGCAATGTATAGTGGTGAAAAATCAAATTCAAGGCTCTTGGTAGCATAACATGAAAACTTTGATCCTTTTCTAGCTAGTATACAATTTGTAGGGAATGAAAAGGAGGATTAAAGATTAAGACCCCTGTTTTTAATTGAAAGAGGAGATCAAGAGACAATGAATTGTGGTTGAAGGTTTGCTGACTGAAGGTTTGGGAGACTCAAAAGACACTGAAGAGAGAAAGAAAAAAGTGTGCTTTTTTGTTTGTTTGTTTGTTTTTGACATTTTTTAAGATGAGTAACTCTTGGCAGAGAGAAGTAAACTTGAGATTTCTCCAAACTTAAATGACTTCACAAAACAGTGGGTAAAGGCAAAGTGAAGATACTAAAGCTTTTTCAATATTAAATTTGAGAATTTTACCACAGGCCTTCCTCATTACTTACCTACTTTTAGTAATCTCAACAATTACCTTGATAAATACTCTATAAATATACAACCAGCCCTAATTTTTTTTTTTTCAATTTCAGTTCTTCATTTCCATCTCTGAAGTGGAGGTGTGATACACATGGCTTATGGGCCTCATGCAGATTGCAATACCCTCAAATCCCTTGCCTTCATTAAAATAGATCACAATGTAATTGGGGAATACTTAACCAAATAAATAAAAATACAATAAACATAAATAATATTATAATTTAAAACTGAATCAATATGTGTCCCACAGGATTCCTTAGCTATACATTTTACTGCCCCCAATTTTGTATTTTAGTTTGTTATCACAGTTTTGGACAATTAAATGCAGATGTCCAATACTCATATCAAAGTCAATTTGCCCAAATCTTTTTTTTTTCTTCCCTGGCTCACTCTTTCTCCAAATATTCCTATTTCTTTTGAGATTATCACCATTCTTTTAGTCACTTAATTTTAATGTCTTACACATTTTCAACTCTTTTCTTCTTTGTACTCTCTATATAATCAGTTCCTAAGTACTATTATTTCGTTCCTCTATATAATTTCTTGCATCTGAAAACTTCCCCCAAATCAGATGGTTATCTTAATTTATATTCTCCTCATTTGGCACTATTGCAATGATCTACTAATTAAAGCTACTTTCCCCTCTTCATAATACATACACTTGTCAAAATAGTATTACTAACTACAAATCTGGCCACACTTTTCCTCAGCTCAGAAAAAAACAAAAGAAAACAAGAGACTCCTATTGTCTTAATGATAAAATAGTATTGTCATGATTGGCATTGCCATGCACCATCATATCTTGACCTTTGCTTCAATGTATTGCATGTCACACTTTTCATGCATTTTATCTTTAATACAGATGAATATCAAATCATGTGCTGATACTAAATTGAATTGGTAATTTAAAGATATGAGAGCTCATTTTATTTTTTCAATAAGTAACTATTTATTGAACACTTGCTAATACATTCTAACTCAACCATCATAATGTTTCCATACAATGATGTAATGTTGACTGATTGCCAAGGATGCAAACAGATGGGTTCTGATGACCTGAGCCAACACTTGAGATTTATCAGTGTTAATTCCCTAGGGGTTCAGCCTACATATTGCCAACATATTGCTTACCACATGTGAATAAACATGTTTCCTGTGGAACCAGCTGTCTCTGTCAATATTCTCTTGAATGAGACTGTTTTCACAGTTATAGAATCCATTAAGTATAGATTCACCTGTATTTAATTTTGAGTGTCTCATTTCTATTTTTTCTATTTTTTTCCCAATTTGGAATTCCTTTTAGTAATTATTTTAAAATTCCAATGAAGTTACAGCAGTTAAGTTTTTAAAAATTGCATTTCATCCTTTTAGATAACTGAGGCTATCATAATGCAAGCATTGGTTATTAATCCCATTGATTTGAGTGACGTGGGAATAATTATGTAGCCATTAAAAGACATTTCTGCAGACATACAAGCAAATTGCTTTGAATTAGGAACTAGTCAGCTAATAATCAATAAGTATTTATTAATCACTTATTGTGTCCCAGGCATTGTGCAAAGTACAGGAGATATAAAGAAAGATTAAAGATAGTCCTTGCTCCCAAAACACTTATAGCATATTAGGGTATGCAATATGTAAATAAGTATTTATAAACAAGTTAAA
The DNA here is from genome assembly GCF_048593235.1 of Sminthopsis crassicaudata. Classification (NCBI taxonomy): domain Eukaryota; kingdom Metazoa; phylum Chordata; class Mammalia; order Dasyuromorphia; family Dasyuridae; genus Sminthopsis; species Sminthopsis crassicaudata. The sequence goes on from NC_133618.1 coordinate 20,595,894, forward strand.
TATATGATAAATTGGATTTAAGTAACAAATGGAAGTCACTAATATTCTAATATTAAGGAAGCTTGTATATGTTAAGATTTTATTTGAGACATTAAGGAATACAGGGAAATTAGGAAGCATAAAGCATGAGGGAGACATCTAGGTTTTTAACTAAAAGACAGACCTCTGTCTGTTTTTGTTTATTTTTAAAGGGGTGGCTCATTTTGTGCAAACATATTTATAGCAGCTTTTTTGTGGTAGTAAAAAATTGGAAATTTAAGAATGTTCATTAATGGGAGAATGGCTGACCAAGTTGTATTATATGATTATAATGAAATACTGTTTTGTTGTAGGAAATGATGATCAGGATGCTGTCCAAAAAACCTGGAAAAGCTTATGCAAATTGGTAAAAAAATGAAGTGAACAAAACCAGAAGAGCATTGTACACAGTAATATCAGTGTTGTATGATGGCGAACTGAATGTCTTATCTATTCTCAGCAATAAAATTATTCAAGACAATGCCAAAGGACTCATAATGAAAAATGTTATCCATATCCAGACAAAGAACTAATGGAATTTGAAGGCAGATCAAACTATATTATTTTCACTTTTTCATGTTATTATTTTTTTTTCTTTTAGTCTTTTCCTTCTTTCTCAACATGACTGATATGACAATATGTTTTACATGATTGCACCCATATAACCTCTACCAAATTGCTTTACTGTCTAAGGGAGGAAAGAGGTGAAAGAAATTTTTGAACTGAGATTTTTTTTCTTCCTTACAAAACCTTGTGTTTCAAAATTTCCCCTACCTTTCCCCTTAGAAAGCAAGTAATCCAATATATATTAAATATGAGTAATTCTTCTATACATATTTTTACATTTCTCATGCTGTAGAAGAAAAATGAGATCAAAAAGGAAAAAAATGAGAAAGAAGAAAAGCGTAAGAAAACAACAAAAAAGTGAAATACTATGTTATAATCCACACTCATTCTTAATATTCCTCTTTCTAAATGCAAATGCCTCTCTCCATCACAAGCCTGAATCACTACATTATTTAAAACAGCCATATCCATCAGTGTTAGATCATCGCATAATTTTGTGGTTGAACTGAAAATTTTTTAAAATGTTAAAATTGCATCCAATTTGAGGAAAAATAAACTTTTTTTTTTTTTTTTTTTTAAACACAGAGATGGTGTTTCCAATATGGTTAACAAGATTGGGGCAGCTAAGTGGTGTAGTGGATAGAGCACCAGCCCTGAATTCAGGAGGACCCAAGTTCAAATCTGGTCTCAGACACTTAACACTTCCTAGCTTTGTGATCCTGGGCAAGTCACTTAACCCCAGCCTCAAAAAAAAAAAAAAAAAAAAAAAAAAAAAGATCAATGACACTGGATCATCAGATATATGGTAGAAGATTGATACAGTGAAGTTATTTGAAATGGGTAAGTCCAGAGTATGAGGGGATGAAAAATAAAATCTAATATTTTATTCTTTGTTCAATAGGGAAGGTTTCACAGGGGTCAGAATGGTTATATATTTTATGAATTTGAGTAGAGAACGGATCTAATAGAGAAGAAATTTGAGGTGGTAAGAGTCATAGTCCAGCTCTGAGACAATACTCTGGAGAAGTATACTTGAAACAATTCCATCAGTGGAATTGATGAGATGATAGTTCTCTAGTTCACATATATACTTAGTACTTAGTATGATGATGTAATGGTTCTCTAAGTTCACACATAATCAGTAAGCTGTAATGATGTAATTACAAAAAGGTATGTAAGAGCTAAGAAGGACTGGAAGATAGACATTCTATCTTTGACCATCCTTGTGGTGTCTTGCCTCCTGCATTAAGAGGGAGACTGGTTGAGCTTGGCAGACTGTCAGACTGCCAGACTACTGGATGAGGGTCAGACTATGACAGACACAGACTGTGAAGGAGACAGACTGTGAAAGAGACAATAAAGACTTTGGACTCTATTCTTCTACATTTTCATAGTTCTATCATGCTGAGACAAAGGCCCTTCTGGAGGAGCTTCAGAAAGCTAGCCCTGGCATTACAACTGAGGAAGAGTGTCAGAAAAAGAAGAAAGGATATATAAGCAATGTGACAAAGACATAAATCATAGGAATTGTCAAATAATTAAATATGGAGAGAAGACAAGTGTTGAAGAGGACATCTATTATTGTTATTAATCCTTAATATCTCTAAAGTAATCATCTAGAGTAGTAATAATATTAATACATTAACCCAGGATGGGAAAAAGGATTTAATAGGGATTAGGATTTGTTCACTGGAGTTGGAAGATTGGAATAGTTCTTGAAATCTCAAACAGTACTTAGAATATCCCCATTTTAAATCCCATATACCTTACAAGTATTCACCATATATATGCAATAAATATTCATGAATTCTAACAAACCTCCATTTTATTTACTTCTCAACATCTCTGACAGTTTAACCTTGGAGTGACTGGAAGGTTGGTCATTTCTTTGGAAGTAATAATAAAGTTAGAAAAATTTGGGTGAGGTTTTGGAAAAGATAATGTATTTAGTTTTAAACAAGTAGACTTTAAAATGTCTATAGGACATAAAATTCAAAATATCTAATAGGCAATTGGAAATCTGAAAATGTTTGTTGGGGTACAGGATAGGCTGTGATAAAAAGATCTGAAAATCCTCTAAATATGATATTTAATACCACTGGAACTAATGAGATACTTAAGAAATAGGTTAGTTAGTATGAGAGGAGAAAAAATCTCAGAAAAGAGATTTTATGGATCTCTATACATTATGGAATATCTTAGATGATGAATAAGCAAAGGAGAATGAGAAATGATTAGAGAGGTAGGAAAAGAAAGAGAAGACATCAATTTCACATATACTAAGTACACAATGAAAGAGAAAACTGTATATGCATGGTCAAAAGCTGCAGCAGTCAAAGATCATATAGAATTAAGACTAGACTATTGGAATTGTTGATTAAGTGATAGTTAAGTGGAGGAAAATGGTTTCTATTGAGTGTTGAAATAAGAAACCAGATTATAGAGAATCAACAAACAATTTAGAGCAAAAGCAGTGGAAATATCAATTACAGAGTAATTTCTAGGCATTTATTAGGGGGAAAAAAAGAGAAGACATGGAGGATTAGCTACTAGCAATACATGGATCAAGAGAGAGATGTGTGTGTGTGGGGGGGGGGGGAATGTAGAGGAGATATGGTCCTCTTTCTAGTCATTAAAGAAGGACTCCAGAAATAATTGCAGGTTTAAGATTAGCAAGAAAGCAAGAATGATAAGAGGGAAGGTAAGTAATTTGAAGGTTTTGTTAGAATTAGTGGATACTTATTTGCATTCGTACAGTGAATTCTTATAAGGTATAGGAATTTAAAATGGAGAAATGGGGAAATGATAATTTGGTGTCCAAATGTGGATGTAAGGATTTACACTCAGCAGTCCAACTGACAGGTTTGTGAGTTCAGTGGTTGAAGTCCCCATGATGCATAAATAGGATGAGTACAAAAATCAGACAAGCAGGAAACTTTGGTGAGGGCTAAACTAGTGTTTCAGCTGGAATGGGACAAATGCTTAGAAAAGAATCTTCTCTACCCACAAGTGTGTATAATGCATAGTTAAGCTAATAAAAAAACAAGTTTATTTATATAAATATAATATATTCATATCATATATATATAATATAATACATATTATATATAAAACTTGATACAATTGGCTTTAGGGAAGCTTTAGAATAAAGAAAAAGGGGGGGATGGTATTTGACAAAAATAGCTTGAAAAGCATGAAGAATTAGACAAGAAAGGAGGTAAATACTGTGGTGATGAAATTAAGGAATTCGGTGCTTCACAGCAGAAGACATTTGGGTATTCCCATCTCATCATCCTCCCTCCTCAACTTCCCCTTCATAGGTGAAGGAAGAAGGAGGAGGGGGGAGGGGCAGTGACACAATCAGTACCACCCATGCAGCAACTTTGTCTAAGTGAATCATTATCTTAATTCCACTGAGTTAATACCTTGTTGTAAGATTACTTGTTTCCAATACACTTGGCCCTCCTCAGATCATCAAAAAAGGAAAGACAACAGAATTAAGACACATGTTATAGAAGTTAACATTTCAAGTGGTACTTGAAGTAAGAATGGAGAAAAAGAACTGAAAATGAGGAAGTAGACCATTCCAAACCTAGGAATACTCAATGTAAATGCCCATAGACTAAAGATGAATTTCAAGTGCAAGAAATAGTAAGAAACCAATATTGCTGAATTGAAGTATGTGTGTGTGTGTGTGTGTGTGTGTGTGTGTGTGTGTTGTAGTTGTGTCGTGTGAGTATGAGAGAGAGTTGATGAGAGAGAGAGAGAGTAGAGAGAGAGAGAGAGAAGAGAGATGAGAGAGAGTGAGAGATGTTTGAGGAGAGGGATGGTAAAGTGTAAAAAAGACAGATTGTGAAGTTATTATATATTTGATAAAGTAGGCCCTTGGAAAATAATATCATTTACTCTTTAGGACAGTAACTTAGATCTGTATTTTAGGAAGATCACTCTCATAGATGAGCAAAAGATAGACTACAGTAGGGATAGGTTAAGTCAACTAGGTGGCACAGTAGATACAGCACTGGGCTTGGAATCAGAAAGATCCATCTTCCAAAGTTCAAATTTGGCCTTCAAAACTTATTAGATGTATAGCCCTGGAAAAGTCACTGAAATGCCTCAGTTTCTTCATGTGCAAAAAATGAGCTGGAGAATGAAATGGCATTTAATTTCAGTATCTTTGTAAAGCAAACTCCAAAACAGGGTCATGAAGAGTGAGACACAAGAGAAGAGCAAATACAAAAGGGAGAGATTTTATATGATGAAGTCAGGTAGTAAGCTATTTCAACAGCTGACTCAGGTTGTCCACAATAGGTGTTTCTACTTTATTCTCATTCTCTGTATAACTCTTTATAATCTGGCTTCTGCTTTTATCATTTCACCTAACTACAGTCTCCAAAATTACTAAGGATCTTTTAGTTTCTAATCTGATGACCTTTTCTCAAACTTCATTCTCCTTGACTTTCTTGCAGCCTTTGACACTACTGGTCTCTCTTTCCTCTTTGATACTGTCTTCTATATTTTCATGATACACTACTCTTTTCTGTTTTTCCTCCTATTTGTCATACCACTTCTCTGTCTTCTTTGCTAGATTTTCTTCTACTACAGAGGTCCCTCAAGATTCTGTCCTGGATCCTCTTCTTTTATTCCTCCATGCTATTTCACATGGATTTAATTAAAATCTCAATCTTTCTTGCCCTAGTCTCTCTACTGACCTTCAATCTCTCACCTCCAACTGTCTTTCAGACTTTTCAAACTTGATGTCTAATAAATATCTTGATCTCAATTTATCCAAAATGGAACTAATTATCCTCCTAAAACTAAAATATTCCTTCTGGTCTCTCAGGAAGCAACCTAGTCATCACTCTAGATTTGTCACTTTCTCTCCCATCCCCACATTCAAGAGCTTTCCAAAGCCTGCTAAACTTTTACAACATCTCTAGAATCCATTCTTAAGTCCTCTGAGGCTATATCCATTTTATACCAAGCTCTCAAAACCTCACACATGTATTATTGCAAATAGTCTACTAGTGAGTCTACCTGCCTAAGCTTCTCCCTATTCCAAATCCACTGTACTCACAAGTCATAGTTCCCATTTGTATTTGAGTTTGATACAATTGAGGTACAGGACTCTGAGGTTACTTGATTTATCCTTGTCACACTGCTTGTATGTGATAAGGTCAGGATGTATAACAGTTCTTCTTAGCTTCAAGAGTAGCTCTTTATTCTATATATCATGGTGTCTCTCTGCCCTTAATTTATCTTCAGATCAGCTGGAAATAAACATATCATTCATTCCCCAATTAATTTACTTCCTCTCTATTACAGCTAAGAACAGAAAGAAATAAGCCAATGTTAGGCAACATTCTTAACAAACTCACAAAACCTAGACCCTTAATAGCTGAGCCTTGAGTCAGGAAAATCTAATTTCAAATTCAGATTCAGATACTAACTGAATGACTCTCCAGTTGCCTCAAATATAAAAGGAGCATATTAGTATCCCCCCACCTTTCAGGGTTGTTATGAGAATCAAATGAGATATTTGTAAAATGCTTAGCACACTACTTGGTACATAGTTGTGTTTTAATAAACGCTGCTTTTATTCCTCTCTCCTTTCATTTTTCTTTTTTCTTCCTATAACCTCTATTTTTAAGCTAAATGTTGCAAAGTAACTAGATGTAATCAAAAATAAATTTCATTCAGTATTTTGTAATGTCAGATTCAGCACTACTTAAGTAGAATCAGATGCTTATAATTGCATTCTAGCATTATTCTTCCCTCTTCAAAAAATGCTTTGCAAAAAGAGAATACCTTTTTATTCATGAATGATTTTAAATAATGACTTTAAACCAATTATGGATACAAGAAATTTAAGTTGGTTTTGCCCTGGGCCTTTAGAACAAGTCCACCGTCTCCTTAAATTTGTTGAAATATGTCAGCATAATTTTCTAAGTGTATATTGCTATTGGTTATCAATGTCTTGTGTGTATGCAGTATAATGATTAGTTGCTCACAGATATATTTTTCATTTTATGAATAATTAAGTATTTTTTTCTCATATTATAAGGACAAGAAACCACTATCAACTCAGTGCCTGAGGTTGGAAAAAGTCATTAGCCAGAATGTTGCTGTTGTGTGCATGAGAGGAAGGCTTCTGGAATAGGTTTAAATTGTTCTTTTTTAAATGCAAAGTTCATATTTTAAAATTTTATCTCCATTATAATTTTCTCTAAATCTTTCCCAATAACTTTTCTAAGTTTAAACAATCAACAAAGTAATAAATCAAGCCATGACCCTTAGGCTTTGGTAATTTTTGAGGTTTAAATCCTCATACTGAAAATTTAACAACCAGTTTTTTAACCATCAGAACTGACAGTAACAAATACTTTGGGTAAGAAGAAGGACGGTGGGAGCATATGAAAACTATTCCACAATCCATCTACACTGGTAACAAATGAATTCATCCTCATTTCAGAAAACAGATCATAAAACAAATCATATCACAACTGGAATGGTTTGTGTGTTGGATGTATTTTGTAACATGCAGATACATTATACGTTTGTATATGTATATACAAAAATAAATATAGATAAATATATGTACCAATGCCACAAATATGCATATAAAGATATAGATAATATTGTAGAAAAAGAAAACTATGATATATATATAGATCAGTAAAAAAAAAATAAATGTAGCTATCACTATACAAATAGAAATTTAAAAAATAAATAAATAAGTAAACAAATAAACAAATAAATAAATAAATAAAGATTCCAGAGAGAAAGAAAACAAGGCAAATATAGTTTTCAGGTTTCACATTGTTGCTCTTGTCACTGTTATTTTGTTGTTGCTGTTGTGTTAGCTGTCTTTCTTTGCTTGTTTTAGCTGTTGTGTTTCCTTTCCAGACCAGTGCTTTCTTTGTAGTAGGAGACTCTTGATGAGGGATTCTTTATAATGACAAAATTAGTACTTGCATTGCAATCGATAGTAATTGAAATTTGTTGAAGGAATTAAGATGTTGAGTGATATGACTAGAATCATATAGTATGTGTCAGAAGGGAGCAGATCCAATCTCTCCCCCAAATTTCAGTCTTATATCAGTAATTGCTGATTTCATTAATTCTTTAGTCTATATTTTCATCACTACATAGATGACTCCTAGTCACATATTATCAGCCTTAATCTCTGTCAAGAGCATCAGTTTTTTTGTCCATCAGTCATCTTTTAGACATCATCAATAGGAGTTCTCATAGGCACCTTAAACTAACATCAGATCAAAACAAATCTCATTACCTCTCCTCCCAAATTCTATCCCATTCTAAACCTTCCTATTTCTATTAAAATCCTATCTGTCTTTGAGGTTTTGCAGGTTCATAACTTTGGCATTATTCTTTCCCTTTGGCTTGCTTAATGCACTGATTCAATCATTCAACAATTTTTTTTTTTTTCATTTCTACCTTTGCAATATCTTTAATAAGTGTTTCCTTCTCTCTATTCATGTACTCAGCATCCAAATAAAAGGTTTCCCATGACTGTTTCCTTGTTTTTGTTGTTTGTTTTATTTACCCAATTGCAAAGGTCAAAATCAAAATCACATCATGGATATGTCCAATTTGATGGGTGACCTCATAACTTCAAGAAACTGGAAATCCTGGATCCCTTGATTATTGATGAATGATAACAACAGCTGTTGCAACATAAGAAAAAATACTACTAAGAGGGTGTAAATTTCACTCCTGCCCTAGATTGCCAAAACTCATGCATACATGATTAATTATTTAAATAGTATAGGGCTTCAATGAAGTATCCAGTCCCAGGAAATGGTTTGTTTTTTGATTGTTTTAAATTCCAGCCTTCCAGGAAAGTATAATAAAGAAAAGGATATAATGGACAACATCTTAAGCCAAGTATCAATGACTGTTGTTATATCTATAAATTGTAGATTTAATTATTAAAAAAGTAATATCATAAAATCCTAAAAGATTTGAGAATTAGAAAAAGGACTAAAATGTTATCTATTCTAATCCATGCATGAAATTAATTTTTAATAAGACATACCCAGCTAGTGATTGCTCAACTACCTCAAGGCAACTTTTTCCACATTTGGGCAATGATTAGGAACTTTTTCTTGACATCAAAACTAATTTATCTCTTTACAAAGATACTCTCCTTATGACTCTACATAATCATTTTGATTTAAAGAGACTTACAATATGAATAGGGAGACCTATATTTTAATCCCAAATAACCAATTGGCAAACTTCATGGATATTCTAGAAACTCCTTAATTCCTGCTTTTCAAAAAAAAAAAAAAAAAAAAAAAAAAAAGATCAATGATTTAAAAGGACAGTTCAAGTTCCAATCTTCTGGATTCTAGTACTCCAGTGAATACCCTCTGTCCCTACGGGGCTGAAGTGCCTAATCTGTAGAGTTATCACATGGAGGAATCTCTCAACTAATGGTCCTTTTTTAGATTAGGATTGAGAAAGAAGTAAGGTATAAACAATCTCTCTGTGTACGTGTGTATATGTATATGAGCAAAGCAACATACACAATGTGTTTTTTTGTAAGGTGAGCTTCATTATTAAGAATGAAAATGTGCTTGGTCCACAATATTGCTTTCCTTTACCTTATTTTGAATTGGGTGGGGGAGATAAAGAGAGGAAAAACATTCAATCTATAAAGATAAGTTACATAGGATATTTTCTCTCAATAAAGCAATCTTTAAACTAATTTTCCTTTTACTAACAAGGCATATTTTTAAAATAATCAAAATGTAAAAGATCTTATTTTCCTTGTATTCTTTCTGTCTTTCTGCTCTGAAGCCTGGAATGTTCTGGAGCTTGATTGATGAAATGAATGAAATGTTTCTGGATAATTAATAATCAACTTATTATTCAGGCTAGCATGCAATCAATAAATTGATGGTCAGTGGACACTTTTGATAATGAAAGGCAAAACTATCAAGAACTTTGAATGTTTAAAGTGGGTGACCTTGACAGGCAGAGATTCACTCTGATTGTAAACATTTAATGAAAGAGGGACAAAGAGGTAGGCTAAAAGCTTTCAGTTCTTCCTGTTGAGAATATGGTTTGAGCATAAGTCTCAGTTATTTCCAGATATTTGTACAAATACAATCTTCTCCCCTATTTCTTTAAAGTTGAACAATGAGGGATGGGGGGATTCAAGGATGATAAATCTTTTAATGCTGAAATTTATCCAGATTAGTTTCTACTTACACTTTAATTGAAGTCAGTTCTTCTAATTGAGTGAGATCTCCACCCAAGATTGAGGAGAATGTTTTAGGATGATTGGTCCAATCTTATCATCAACCCTGTCCTTTAGACACTGACTAACTGGGGCAGCTAGGTAGTGCAGTGGATAGAGCACCAGCCCTGAATTTAGGAGGATCTGGGTTCAAACCTGGTCTCAGACACTTAATACTCCTAGCTGTGTAACCATGGACCCCAGCCTGAGGGGGGAAAAAAGTGACACTGACTCACAAGGATGGATATTTACATGAAGAAATAAAAAATAATTTAATAACTGAATATTAATAAAACATGTTTTGGGAAGAACTTTAAATTACAAACAAATCATTTGTATTTGATTTTAGACTTTTGTAGGAAGCCAATGAATATTCTAGAGCAAAACAATATGTTCAGGTAAGTGTTGAAAGCAATATTTTGTTAAAATTAATATGCCAGTAGTTTCTCTCTTAAATTTCTTATTGGCACTTTGCTGGACCAACAAGTCTCTGGTATTACATAATTTTCTGGATAATTACATTTTTGCCAATTATATTATAAGCTTCTTGGGAGCAAGAATATGCATACATACTTCCCAGGACCTAGCAATAGGCTAGATCCTAGGCAAATATGCAATTAATATCTGTAAAATGTAATTAAATTCAATTAAATGAAATTTGTGGGATGCCATTGAATTATCTTATTGAAGGTAGGAATTGAAGACTCCTTATTAAATGTTTCCCCTTTTGACCTGAGAAAATTAATTTTAATTCAATAATTTGATTCTTAATGTTAATTTGTATTATTTCCTTCTCCAGTTAAAAGATAATCCTTTAAACTAGCTTAAGTACAAGCCCCATCACTAGCCAATTCTAGCTAAGGAATTTGTCATTAAATATCTTTTCTTGGCATCTGCTCATTAACTAGGGTGGCTATGACCCACCTCACTAGGAACAGGAATTCTGTTTCACAGAACCTGTTTAAACAAGACCTACATTCCTTGGGGTGAAAAGTAGGGTTAGGGAAGTGGGGCAAGGCAGGTGACCTTCTATCCTTTCTTCCTTCCTAGAAGTCTCAATCTGTCTCATGAAGTAGACATACAGCCAGAACTTGAGTGAGGTGATCAAGCCAAAGAAAAGAGCCTGAAAAATCATGACAGTCTTATTCCTAAGCTGCCTCTTCAACCATGATGATGAAGTAATAAGGAGGGTCTGAGGAATATCAGCTCACCTCTTCATTAAACAACTAGCAGTTACCATGTAAAAAAATCCAGTACCATGTAAAAAAAATTCTGATGACTGGGAAGGGATGGAGACACAAGTGGAAAAAAAAAAAAAGTTTAAAGACCCACTAACTTTATGGAAAAGGGCATAATTGCTCAAAATTTTAGAATGAAAAAAAAAAAAAAAAAAAAAAAAAAAAGGACCCTTCAAAATAAGAACTGAAATAGCAGAAATACATTCCCTAAGTGATAGTAAGAAGGAAGGAAAGCCTGGGAGCTATGGATCTTAAAGACAGATTTTCTTTTTTTCCAAATGCTAGGATTTTATCCAGGTGTCTCCTTTACCCAGCTTCCTTTTCCAGCATTCTTAGAAACTGAATAACTATTTTCTCTATCAATAAGGAACTTAACATATGCTAACTTATTAAAACTGAGTATGGAAAGAAATTTTGTTTTACTGCAGAGAAGCAGCAGCTAGAGGCTAAGTTTTCTTTCTGCTTTTAAGGCTAAAACTTTAATTGGGAAATGATCTTGAATACTAAAAGTTTGTAAATTCAGGTTTAATTGGATCACCAAACTAAAAATGGTAAATTATATTAAATTTAAATCTGGGGAAGTGTTTGGCTAAGTTATTCTATTCCCTACAATTGCTCAACCAATATCTGACATCACAATGTGTTTAAAACCAGTAAAAACTAAGTTATTTGTTGTCCTTTAGGGCAAACTTTGATCAAAGTTTCTCTATAGTGTTCTTAAATGCAATCAAATTAGAATTTCAGCAATTAATGTATGAAAACTTTGAGTAAGAAATGTTAAGAATTGAAAAATGCCACTCTTACATTATACATTGTAAATTTATCTTGGGAATCTGGAAACTAAAATATAAACAGAAAAGAAAAGAGAGTAAGTATGAAATAATTTGAAAAAAATATTGAGTTGATATCTGTAGATAATGTAACAACCTTGATTGTTAATTGGAAAGTTAAGATTTTTCAAACTGATAATTAGGGCTAAAGTGGCTCAGAATGCCCAATCCTTAACTTATATCAACTTAAGGTGGATAAGGCCTCCTTAAGGCTTTTCTAATTACTATGAATGTATTTAGGTTTTTAAAAGAGGTTTCTTTCATATATTTCTTTGTATATTGGGATTAAAATGGAATAGTCCACAGTTTTGTTTTTTTTTTCTCCTTTTGGGAGAAAGTGAGATTTAGAGAGCTTTGATCTTCTAGAGAATGCCTGAAATGCAACTAATCAAAGAACAGGATATAACCTTGATAAGTAAATGAGTGAAGAAAATCAGGTAGGATGAAATTTATTATAGTTTTGAAAAACATGATTTTAGTAAGTCAATGGATCTGTTTAATGACAATATGTGATAAAAATTATAAAGGAAATATTCATTGGAGTGAATATAGTCTGGAATGGATAAAATGTGAAGAACATAGAATTTGAGCAAGGAAAGAAAAGAGGAAGAAAAAAAGAAAATAGGAAAAGTGTGTATCATTGGAGAGAGAGAGGCAAAGAGACAGAGACCCACAAGAACAAGGCCACAGACACTGAAAAAGACAGACACATATAGATCAGAGAAATAGAGAGAGAGCACATGTGTGAGAGAGATAAACACAGAGAGACATACACAAAGAGACAGAGACTGAGAAAAAGAACTAACCAAAAACACAGAAAACAGATGACAGACAGATGCAGAGAGACAAAGAGAAACACACACGCATACAGACAGATACAGAAAGACAGAGAAATTAAAGGAAGAATATGGAAGTTAATAAGGAAGGTTTGGGTTTTCAAATCCAAAGAGAGATGTACCCAAGTAAATGCAAGGTTTAATATGTTCAGAAAGATTTGAGCAAGTTTGTGTATATGTCCACTCTATTGGGTGTCATGATAATGAGAAATAAAATTCAGCCTGATTCAAAAGTCAAGAGAAAATAGTTATAAAGGGTAGGAGTAAATTGATAAACAATGGATTTTTTTTCTGAGATTGTACAAGCTATATTTGAACAAAATTGCAATATGTTCTTAAGTGTGATCAATTGGGATCAATTAAAACCTAATACCAGATTGCCACTTTTAAAATATTTGACAGTGCTTTAGATAGAAATAGTGGACTCTGTAATTCAAAATACTTGTTATAGACCATGTATAAAATATAATACTAAATAATTTAATTTATACATGAAATTCTGTGTAGTACCATTTGGTAATACAGATATCAAATTATAATTGAATTAATTCTGGTTTCATTTTAATAGGGACAATTATAACCTAAAAATATCTGGCATTAAGGCAATGTTTTGGGGACATATATGGATCATGAAACTTATTTGCTATGTCATCTCAAGCCAATTTACCTCAGTTTATCAATTTGTTAGTTATATGAAAATCATGCCTAACATAAATGCAATAATTCATTGTATATAGAAATATTGATGAGAAAAGGTAATTCTTTTTTTTTACTTCTCTTTGGTTTTATTATTAAAAGATTTATTTCTATTGACTTTTTAGAAGAATATATGAATACACACATATACATACATACATATATATGCATATATATATATATATACTTAAAAAATTATTTGCCACTGTAGAAGATAGTTATAAGGATTTCAGCCTGGGGAGAAGGGAGGCATTTCTTGTCAGCACTTAACCTAATTCTTTAGAGCTTTTCTTCCTGAGTCAAAAATCAGTCAAACAGAATCTCAGAGTAAGAAATTTTAAAAGCAATGATTTGTAGTACTAAGCCCAGTATACTTTAAGCTACTACACTACTAATAAGATGTGTGAATTCAAACTGGCAAAGCTGTATATGTATTACCTAATACTGTTAATATAAAATTAAATACATATCTGTATTGTGAAACTTTGCAACACCAACATCCTTTTAAGAATTGATTCTCTTGTTATTTAAATAAACTGTTAGGTTAAAATTCAGTTGTGAGTTTGCTGAAGGTCACTATTTTTAAGAGTATTATATTATATTAGTATTACAATAATGGGATAGAAAATATTCATTTTCCCTGATATATGTTTTCCATAGTTATAAGTTTGTTTCAGCATGGCCAGTGATGTGTACTATATGCTTATGAAACATAATGAAGTTCTATATGCTGAAATATGAAAGACATAGAGGTGAAAAGAACTATTTACACTCACCTAGAATGAAAAAGTGTATAGATCAGCTCATGTTAAGGAAGTAAATACCACCCAAATTTGTTCAGTTGTATTGTTCAGATGTAAGTGGGATGGAATGAATGATTAAATAATCATGTTAGTCTGTAAATAAATGTCAATTTCTTCTGAGATACTATTTTAATAAACTATCCCATGTTCATTGTTTAGGTGAAATTACAGACTATAATTATTCCATTGATTGGTTTTATTCCAGAAAGATTTCAAAATAGAGTAAAATAAGATGCAGAAAAGTATGTTATATAATTTTTTGGAAGGCTGGGCACTTTTCCCTAACAGGTTGATTTATTAGAACAACATTAGAGTGGTTTATATTCAGCCCTAAGCATGATCAACGAAACTTTTTATCTGAGGTAAAATCTTATGTGACTGTAATTGATATTATTCTTGGTTGATTTCAGGCATGATCATCAGGTAATGCTATTGAATCACTGATCCATAATGCCCTATGATGATGACATCTATGAATGGCAAGTGGAGTTTTGTCTCATTGGAAAGCTGACAGAGTGATCTTAGGTATGGGGTTTTCCTGACTTGACTTCTCCAGTCCTTTCCTTGTGAATGGAAACTTTTATTACTTTGTCGACTCTAAGTCTACCTTTGACTTTCAATACCATTTTCTACCTATATAATTTTTTCCTGGAATTTACATAAAAGTAGGGGAGCATTTTCTCATTACTAAAGCTATGTCCCTATTTTTCTTTAAGGGTAAATTTCATTCATAATAATAGGTGATCAGTACAAGATGTGGACACAATAATTATATTTTATTTAATAGGTTAATTCTGGAAAACATCTGAGGTATTCTATTAAAATGCAGGTGCATAAGATTTAAATTATAATGATTTCTAATTCTATTTCTAGTTATAACATATAAATCCTAAAATTATAATCCTTTCTTTATCTTAAATAATTAAGTAGATGAGAATTTGGGTTTGTCATCTGCTTGTTACTAGTTACATATCCAGACATAAGAATAGAGTTATGGGAATAACTGGACAATACTATAGTTTGTGGGCTAATTATTAGAAACCTTTTTTTTTTTTCTGTGTTAAAAAGAAAAAAAAATCAGCATAACTATTTATTTAAGAGGATAGTGATGTGGCCAATCTTATATTACCTAAAAAAGATGCAGTTTTACTTAGATTCATTATTTAATGTGAGATTAAAATTCGCATATAGACTTTGCTCTAACATACAAACAGATGAGGTAGAGACAAGATGATGGAGTAAAGGCAGGAACTTGCCCAACCTTTCCCCAAAACCACTCCAAATTCTTTTAAATAATAACTAAAAAATTTAGAGCTTCAGAACACCCCAAAAGACATAATAGAACATTTTCCAGCTGAAGGCAATTTAGAAGCTCAACAGAAAATGTCTATTGGTAGTGTGCAGTCCTAATGCAGACCACACCACAGCCCCAGCCCAGCCCCTGGCCTCAGTGTCAATTTATTGGTACCTCTAAATCAGTAGCAGTACTAATGGCTTTCAGAACTCAGCTCAGAAACATCAAAAAGGACGAGCAGACAAGATCTTTGGAACCAGGAAGGGAGCCCAGAGCCCATACTAGTGAAGGCCATGCCAGTGCAGTACCAGATGCAGCCTGACTCTTGCTTGCCCCAGCCACAGTTTGAGTGAGGTGAGATCTCTGAATCAGCAGCAGTGCTGGAGACTTCTGGATCTCTTTGCCAAAGAAGACAAATGAAGACTCAGAAAATCAATGGAGAGGGGTTGTAGCAATGGGGTGGGAGGCAAGCATGCAATCACAGTGCAGTTCATATCAGCTTACCCTTAACCCTCACCTTGGCCTAGCATCAGCAAAGCCAGACCCTGTTGTTTTAGAACCCTAGGTCTTTCAACTATAGTGAAGTAGGGACACTTCTAACAGCTCCAGGGTAGAAAAGAGAGCTTGAGGTGAGGTCCCTAATAGAATCTCTGAAAACAGCTACATAAAAAAATGATAATAAAGTCAAGGTTCCTTATATACAAAGCCTCTAAAAAAAAAAAAAAAGAATTGGGCTTAGGCCATGGAAAACTCAAAAGGGGTTTTAAAAATTAATTAAGAGAAATGGATGAAAAATTAGAAAAAGAATTGAGAGTGGTACAAAAGGAAATACAAAAACTGAATAAGGAGAGTGATTTAAAAAGCAAAATGGTCAATTGGGAAGGGAGATTAAAAAAAAAAACCTACTGAAGAAAAAATTCTATAACAATCAGAATTGAACACATGGAAACTAGTGACATTATTATTTTTTTTCTTTTTTTATTAAAGCTTTTTATTCTTAAAGCATATGAATAGAAACTTTTCAAAATTCACCCTTGCAAAATCTTGCATTGCAATTTTTCCCCTCCCTTCTCCCTACCTCCTCCCTTAGAAGGTAAGTAATTCAATGTAGGTTCATCATAGGCAATTCTTCTATATATATTTACACAGTTATCATGCTGCACAAGAAAAATAAGGTAAAAAAAAAATGAGAAAGAAAACAAAATGCAAGCAAACAATAACAAAAAGAGTAAAGATATTTTGTTATGATTCACACTCAATCCCCATAGTCCTCTATTTGGCTGCAGATTGCTCTCTTCATTTGTTCAATAATGAATAGAACCAGTTATACCCAGCAAAAAAATTCTGGAAAATGAGTGTGAACCACTACATAGCATTTCCAATTCCTCTATTTTTGTCTGCTTGTATTTTTGATTTCCTTCACAGGTTAATTGTACATTATTTCAAAGTCCAATTCTTCTTATGCAGCAAAATAACTGTATGGATATGTATACATATATGGTATTTAACATATACTTTAACATATTTAACATGTATTTATTTACCTGCTCTCTGGGAGACAGGATGGGGGGAAGGAGGGAAAAAATTTGAACAAAAGGTTTGGCCAATTGTCAGTGCTGAAAAAAAAATACCCATGCATATATCTTGTAAATAAAAAGCTATATAAAAAGAAAAATTATATTAAAATGGGATTATGTTTGTAATTTATTTGTTAATCAGAACAATCTATATTTTGATAAATATTAATCCATTTCACTTAGATTATCAGATTTATTGACATACAGTTGGGCAAAATAGCTCCTAATTATTGTTCTAATTTCCTGTTCATTGATGCAAAGTTCTCCCTATTCAGTTTTGAGACTAACAATTTGATTTTATTCTTTCCTTTTTCTAATTGGATTAACTAAAAACTTGTTCTATTTTGTTTGCTTTTTCATAAAACCCTCTCTTAGATGGTTTTTATTTATTAATTCAATAGTTTTCTTATTTCAATTTTATTAATGTTTTAATTTTATTTTCAGAATTTCAAATTTGGTATTTAATTGTGTTTTTTTTAATTTTATTTGTTCTTTATCTAGCTTTTTAAGTTGCATGATTTCTCTTTCTTTGTTTTGTGCCCATGAGCTTCTAGAGATGCAATATTCCCCTAAGAACTGCTTTGGCTGCATCCTATAAATTTTGGTATCTTGTGTCTTTGTCCTTCTCTTGGATGAAATTATTGATTTTTCTATGATTTGTTGTTTTACCCACTCAGTCTTAGAATTTGATTATTTAATTTTCAATTAATTTTCGCTCTATTTCCCTCTAGCTTGTAGTTGCACATTTTTTTAAAATTGTGTCATGAACTGAAAAAAAAATAATTTACTATTTCTGCCATTTGATTTTAAGGTTTTTCTGCATTAATACATGGCCAATTTTGGTGTAAGTTCCATGTAACACTGAAAAAAAAGAATATTTCTTTCTGTCTCCAATCAATTTTTTCCAAAGATGTATCATATTTAACTTTTCTAATATTATATTTACTTCTTTAACTTCTTTCTTATTTATTTTGTAATTTGTTTTATGTAGTTCTGAGAGAACATGGTTGAGATCCCCCACTAGTATAGTTTTCATGTCTTATTCTTATTGCAGCTTTCTTAACATCTCTTCTAGGAATCTGAATTCTGTATCACTTGTTGCATATATGTTTAGTATTGATATCAATTCAATATCTATGGTGCCCTTTGGAAGATGTAGTTTCCTTCCTTATCTCTTTTAATTAGATCCATTTTTGCTTTTACTTGATCTAAGATCAGGATCCCTACCTCTCCTTTTATTTATTTATTTATTTATTTTTAACTTTGGCTGAATCATAATAGATTCTGCTCCAGCCTTTTTACCTTTTCTCTGTCTGTATCACTCTACTTTAAATGTGCAACATATTGTAGGATTATGTTTTTTAATCCAGTCTTCTATCTGCTTCCACTTTATGGGAGAGATAATCCCATTCACATTTGCCATTAAAATTACTAACTCATATATCCTGCTATCTTATTTTTCCCAAGTAATACTTTTGTCTTTCCCTTCCCCCTTTCCGTCCTCCCAACCATTTTGCTTCTGAACAGCAACTCCCTCAAACTATCCATTTCTTTTACTTTTCCCCTTCTACTTTTGTTCTCTCTTCTATTAGTCTACCCTTTTTCTTTCCTCTTTCCCCTCCAACTTTTTCTATAGGGTGTTACAAGTTTCTCTGTGAAGCTAAATATATCAGATATTCTCTTTTTGAGTCAAATCTGATGAGAGTAAGAATCACACAATGCTCATCCCTCTTCTTTTTTCCCTCAATTATAATAAATGTTTTTTCCTCTCCATGAGATGTAATTTACCACATTTAACCTCCATTTTACTCTTCTCCCAGTACAATGCCCTTTCCACCTCTAATTTCTTTTCATATCATTACCATAAAATCAAATTATAACTACACAATCTAAGAATACCCAAAATACAGTTATAGTTCTCAAGAATAAAAATGATCATTTTCCTATAAAGAGATGTAAACTTTTTAACTTTTAAAAGAAAGAGTTATTTTTTTCATTTGTTTACTTTTCTGTTTCTCTTGAGTTATATATTTGAAGCTTAAATTTCCTGTTCATCTGTCTTTTCATCAGAAATGAATGTAATTCACATGTTTCATTGAATATCCACCTTTTCCTTTGAAAGATAATGCTTAATTTTGCTAGTTTATTTTTGACTGCAATTCTTGAAAGATAATGCATAATTTTGCTAAATAGTTGATTCTTGACTGCAATCCAAGTTTGTTTGCTTTTCAACATATCAGATTCCAGGCCCTTCAATCCTTTAAAGCGGAAGCTCCTAGATCCTAGGTAATCTAGATTGTGGCTCCTTAGTATTTGCTTTGTTTCCTTATGGATGCTTGCAATATTTTTTCCTTGATCTGATCATTCTGAAATTTTTCTATGATATTTGTTGGAGTTTTCATTTTGGGGTCTCTTCCAAGAAGATATTGATTTTATTAGAAATCAAGAATGTGAAGAAATAGAAAATATGTTAAATATCTCATTGGGAGGACAAAAGTTCTCATTAGGAAAATAACTGACCTGAAAAATAAATCCAGAAAAGATAATTTTAAAACTTATGGTCTATGTAAAAGTCATAATGGTAAAAAGAACCTGTATATCATCTTTCAAAAAATTGTCAAAAAAAAAAAAAAACTGAGCTGATATGAGCTGATAACAAGAGAATAAAGTAAAAATTGAGAAAATCTATTCTTCATCTCCTGAAAAAGATCCCTGAATGAAAACTCCCATGAACATTATAGCCAAATTTGGGAACTCCCAGGTCAAGAAAAAATATTACAAAAAATCCTGAAAGAAACAATTCAAGTATAGTGGAAGTATAGTCAGGATAACAAAAGGTTTAATAGCTTCTACCTTAAAGGACCAGAGGGCTTTGGATTTCATATTCCAGAGATCAATGAAACTAGGATTACAACCAAGAATCACCTTAGCAAAACAGTATAATTCTTGAGAGGAAAATGTAATTCAATGAAATAGATTTTCAATCATTCATGATGAAAAGACCAGAGCTGAATAGAAAAATTGCTTTAGGTACAGGACTCTGGAAAAGAATAAGGAGATAATCAGGAAAGTGATATTATAAGAAATTTAATAAGGCTTATTTATTTATCTTCCTACATGGGAGGATGACATTGGTGACTTATTAGAGCTTTCTCATTATTATGGTAGTTTGAAGGAAAAATTATATATGTGTATGTATGTATATATGTGTGTGAGTGTGTTTATATATGTAAAGGCACAGTTGTGTGTTGAATATGGAGGGATAATAGCTAAAAATGATCCAATTAAGGGAGGAGGAATGAATGTACTTGGAGAAAGGGGAAGAGAGAAGTGAATAATTTTAATTATCTGGTATAAAAAAAGATGGAAGAAAAAAGTTTTTACATTGGAGTGAAAGAGAGGAAGGAGAGGGTAAATAAGTAAATCTTACTCTCATCAGAATTGGCTCAAAGAAGATGTAACATACACACTCAATATGGGTATAGATATCTACCTTACTCTGCAGTTTTGAGGATGGGCAGGGTGAAATGAGAGAGAGAATAGAATAAATAGGGGAAATTATAATTAGCAATGGCAATCGTAAAAATAGGTTTGAAGCAAGTTTTTTGACAAGTATAGTTTTTCTTTTTTTATACTTTATTTTTTATTAATTTTATAATTATAACTTTTTTTTTTGACAATACATATGCATGGGTAATATTTTACAACATTATCCCTTGCACTCACTTCTGTTCCGAATTTTCCCTTCCCTTCCTCCACCCCCTCCCCTAGATAGCAGGCAGTCCCATACATGTTAAATGGGTTATAGTAATATCCTAGATACAATATATGTGAGCAGGACCGAATTTCATTTTCCTCAGGAAGAACTGGATTCAGAAGGTAAAAATAACCTGGGAAGCAAAACAAAAATGAACATAGTTTACACTAATTTCCCAGTGTTCCTTCTCTGGGTGTAGCTGATTCTGTCCATCATTGATCAATTGGATCTGAGTTAGATCTTCTCTTTGTTGAAGATATCCACTTCCATCAGAATACATCCTCATACAGTATCTTTATTGAAGTGTATAATGATCTCCTGGTTGATAAGTATATTTTTCAAATACAAAGGGGACTATTTCAAATGTATAAAAGGCAATTCCTATGCCTCAATTGATAAATGAACAAAAGTTATGATCTTTGCCCAAAGGGTATGAATTCATGTGTATTCTTTGACTTAATCATACTGAAATTAAGCATGAATTTCGAAAGATATTTTAAAGTTGGGGAAGAAAAGAACTTATATGTACAAAAATGTTTGAAACATCTCTCTTCTCAGGGCAAACAATTGGAAATCCAGAGGATGATCATCAATTGGAGAATGGCTGAATAAATTCATGGTTGTCATGGTATTAATTTGATATTCAGTCATTTCAGTCATATCTGACTCTTTTTCACCCCAGTTAGGGTTTTGCCAGTTCCTTCTCCAACTCATTTTACTGATGTTAAAACTGAGGCAAACAGGATTAAGTGAGTTACCCAAAGTGACACAGGTGGTAAGTATCTGAGAACAAATTTGAATTGAAGACCTCCAGACTCTAGGCATGATGCTCTTTCCACTGTGCCATGTACCTGCCAACAACTTTGATACAATCTGGAATTATTTATAGTAAATCCATTTAGGCACCTCTTCATAGCCTTGGTTTATGATTGGGATAAAATGTGTCTCTAAGATAAATTAATTTGTGACCTATCCACAAAGAGTGCTGATGCCTTCACAGCATCTCATTTACCTAAAGGGAGAATAAGCAACTAAAGTGGATAACTAGAGTAAATAATTGAAGCATATAGCTGAAAAAAAAAGGAAATGTGTGAAAATTTTGTTTTTGAAAGAAGATTCAGCTAATTGCACATGTCATATATAAAAACAGTTTTTTTTTTTTGCTTGTATCACAGCAGTTTTATGTAACAACTAGAGTTCCACCGTTTTTTTTTTTTTTTTTTTTTTTTTTTTCTGGAACTAGAATCTGAGATGAATAATGAAATCGATAAATACAAGAAGTTAAATGATGATAGAGTCAATGCCAAATCAAAAGGCACTTTTAGCCTTAGCTTATGTAATCACATTAGGAAATACCAAATCCAGAAGAACCAGAATAATTCATTGTACAAATTCAATCCTAAAAAAAAAAAAATATTTTACAGTTTCTGAATAACTTTAGATAGCTTTAGATAAAGATAGGAACACCAAGGAGTATGGGAAAATGTAAATTCCTAGCTTTGAAATTTCTAATTTGGTAATTTTAGAGCTGTAAAGTTTGAGCTAACATTTCCCTGGACCCAGTTTGACTTTTATTTCTCTCCATAATAAAATGAGTTGCTTTACAATTTTCTTATTTAGTGTTAGGGATGACTTAGGTGATGAAGGAGAAAGAACTGATTGGGGAAGGTAGCAGGCAGAATGCTATATAGAGCTCAAAACTCATAATTTAGTATCATTTTGCAACTGACTTCTTCCCAACATGATGAAGTAATAAGGAGGGAGTGAAAACTCAACTCAGAAACTTAATAAATGACTAGCAATTAGAGCCCAAATTATGCAACCCCACATCTTTGTCTTCAGATTCTAAAAGAAATCACTGACCATCACTTTATTATTAGCTAGCCTGGTTAATAATTTGATTAATATCTGGAAATTTTGTCTCTTAGAACTTTTACTTGTGACATTCTAGTGAAGGGAAATCAAAGTATTGTCTAAAAATGACCCACAATACCAGGCTGCTAGAAACTCACATATTACTATTTATCACAAGTCCATATTACTGCTGAGAAAACTTCAGTATGCTTCTTTTTCTTTTTAGTGTAAAATAAGAAATTCACCATAGCAAGTGTATGTCTAAAAAAACAACAGAATGAAATGTAGAAAGCTAATGGTTGTTGATTGATCTACAAGTGACTTCCTGAATTTCAGGGTTCTTGACTATTAGAGAGGGACAAAATTATCTACCAGTGATGTCAGTTGATTTCAGATAAAATATATATATTTCAAAGGAATAATGAAGGGTTTGTAAAACTTAGGGAAATGGAAAATTAGGACCAAGGCATTCACTACTATTAACTAAAGTTTAGAAATAAACAGTCTTCTGTCATCCTGGTTCAAACATATTGCTCCTAATTTGTCCCTTTGAGACCAAATAAATTAAATCAAATTGGCACAAGCTGACCCTTTAAGTTTTGAATCTACTTTGATTTTTCACTATGGCTAATAATAATCCTGGTTTTCTGCACTGAACTTCAGGTGCTTTTTATACATCTTAATTAACTTTTGTATACTGCCCAGTTTATCCATGCCCTTGATAAAATGTAGTACTTATAAATAAACACTTTATTTTTTAATGTGGTCAATCACTTCATGCCTCTGTTTTTCTGTCCAGTTTAGATTCCATTTGAAAATATGGCCCCAGGTTGTCCTCCTTAGCCATTTTCCTGCCTCCTTTTGTGTTTTTCCATTAGACTGTAAGCTCATTGGGGACAAACACTGTCTATTAATTTTATATGAAGTATAAATTTATACTGAGTAAAAATGTAATTCCTGAAACATAGTACACACTTAACAGATGTTTCTTGATTGCATTGGATTGGAGTAGTATTAGGAAAAAAAACAAAAAACCAAAAAACACTTTTTCTTCATTCCCTAAAATAGGCTTTGATAAAACTCTCTAAGTTTTATATTCTATACTTCCTTTTTGCCTTTTATTTCTTTCCTTTTCTCCTTTGTTTCCTTCCTGTCCCCTTTCCCTTCCTTCCTTTCTTTTCTTTTTTTTTTTCTCTTTTCTTCCACAACACATTATTTATTTTTTAAAATTACCTAGTCTTACCAATTAATTCTTCTTTTATCATGTCACTCTAACAGAATACTTATTAGTTTGAATTTTCTTTTTTAACTCAAATGCAGGGTTTTACATCTGAGGTTATAATATTTTTTACCACTCTACTTGTCCCATTTTTAACAATGAATATCTTTTTTGGTCCTAATGTAAGTGACGATTATATTTTTTCCTTCCTTTTTTTTGTCATAAGAAAATATGAAACTATGTTTTCTTTGCCTTCATCCAGTTCATCAATTTCAAACAAACAAAAACAAAATGAAGTAGAATAAGGTAAATGATAATCAGTTGGTTAGAGTTTTCCCCCCTTTTAACTCTTTCTTCCCTGAGATTATGTTTTCAATTACCTTCTGGATCCCTAATTGTAAAGGGCTGAAACTCTGAATAGGTGCATTGGAATCAGACAACTAAACACTTAAGGCTAATTACCTATTGGACAATACTCTATTAGCATATGATTGAAAAATGGCCCTTCCCACTATTCTGTGCTGGCTTGATCTTTTGGTGTATACAGATAATTGTAGGAGGGATTAGGGGGTGTAGTAAGAAAAGTCAGAGTCATTTTTATGGTGGATGAAGAAAAGGGAGATTTTAGAGAGCTTGTGTTCATCCCTTTACTTCTCCCCCTAAAGACCAAGAATAAAGAAAAAGGACTTTTGCTTATCCTGATTCCAGCTAATTCTAAGGCATCCAGGGTGATAATCCAAACTTCACACCTAATTGTTTTTATTTCATATATTTGTCTACCAAACTACATGTTAGTATGTTCAATTAGCCCCTGTTCATATCAGATAATAAATTTTCATCATGATTTTCTTCTTCAATATTTTTCTCAAGCACTTATTTTTTTTTTAATCGCAATTATGAGAAAGCAATTTTCCTCTTTTCAACATTTATATTAATATAAAACTACACTGTTCCCCTTTTATTGTCATCTCTTTCCTCTCTTTACATTCTCAGGACAAAAATAATTCACCTCTAATAAATTAATTTTTCCTATTCAACACTTTCAATAACTATTGGAGACATTAACATATTGAAATATCTTTCTACCTTTCTTTTTAGAATATTAATAGCACTTCACCTTATGGCTTCTTCCAATTAATCAAATTAATTTATCCTACATAGTTTCTCTGGATCTTTGCATGTCTATTTCTAAATTCCTATTTAATTCTGGTCTTTGCAATATGAATATGCTTGCTTGAAAATCCTCTATTCAAATACCCCACGCCATAGAATTATATTTGTTTTTGCAAGATAAGATGTTCTTGATTATAAGTCTTTATATTTTGTCATTTGATATATGACATCACTATTTTTTTTTTCCTTCTGAACGAGATGAGGTGAGATCTTTCAAGACAGTTGTGAAAATCGAGTAAGGCTTCATCTACTTCAGAGTTTGAGTAGGCCTGAAGGACTTTGAGCATTTCTTCAAGGGCATAATTGAGTCCCTTTCCTGCTAACCTCCCATGACACAATTTCCTCTCCATTTCAGTCAAATATGGGCAACTATGTACTCATTGGTCAAGTTCAATTTTGTGGGTAGATCTTGCCTTTAGAATGTAAGACTCTCAGCCAATGAGGATGAGGGTCAGTGGTGGGAGGGGGTGTTTTGCATTAGGGATTAAAAGTGCTGTCCTGCCCACAAGAGGCACTTCCTCAACTTCCATTGTCTCCTCCAAGGTGAGACACCCTTCTTGTGAGAATGTACAATAAACTGCTTTACTCTAGAGATCTTTCCAGCTTTTTTTATTAAATGGTGTTCCCTCACCATTTCTGTACCACACACTTCCTTCCCTTACTTTTTCCCTTCTTCTAGCCTCCTTTTCTCTCTTCTTCCTTCTTTCTTCTCTTTTACCCTTTCTTCCTTCCTTTTTCATTTTTTTTTGTCTTTCATTCATCTATATATCTGCTTTTTCTTATATTAGAAGCTTCTACATATACTATGATGCTGACTATAGTTCTATGGGGCTAAAACTCTTTCGGGATGTATATAGTATTTGTTTGTGCTTGATATAGGAGCTCTTTAGTTTAGCTATGAAATTTATGGGACTTTTCATGAGTGGCTTTTTTCAGAAAGTGAACACGATTATTTTCTGTATTTTATCCTCTGATTATAATACATTGAAGAAGTTTTCATTTATGATGTTTTGAAGTGAGAATTTGAGTTTTAAAAAATTTATTCTATTTTTTCAAAAAGTCAAATTAGTTTTTATCTCTCATTTTATAATTTATACAAAAGTTTTTTTTTTTTTAATATTGGATAGCTTATATTTTTTCTTTTTAAGTTTTTTTTTTCTTTTTGTTCTAATATCTCCTATCTTATCACGTCATTGATTTGTTTTGTCTCTTTTAGTTTTCAGTAATTTAATTTTTAAATACCTTATTTTGAAAAATTCAATAACATGTTTTTTAAATAACTTCCCCACCACTGAGAATTTTAAAAGCAATATACAACAAACTAGGGAAAAAAAAATAATACATTACGACATAGTCTGAAAAACAAATTCTACCTTAAGTATGTCTGAAAATATGTCTAATTCTCCACATTAAGTTCTTTATTTATTTTAGAAGCTGTGTTTTAAGTTTCTTTTTTTAATTTGGGGAACTTGTTTGTGACCAACATATAATGCCAATGTTGAGACATTTGTGTGTATGTATATGTAAGGGAATTTTTTTTTTTTTTTCCTGAGTTAAGTGTTTCCTAAGTTAAGTGACTTGCCAAGGGTCACACAGCTAGGAAGTGTTAAGTGTCTGAGACCAGATTTGAACTCAGGTCCTCCTGAATTCAGGGTTAGTGCTCTATCCACTGCACCACCTAGCTGCCCTATATGTAAGGGAATTTAGAATCATCCAACTAAATTAGAATCACATGCCTGGTATCCTAAGCTCCCCAGGAAAATAAAGGAAAAACAGTTTCTTTCAGTTTTTCTCTCAGTCTTGTTTTTGCCTAAGGCAATAAGAGAGGGAAGCTCAAGTCCTAAGAACTCCTGCAGCTATAGCAATAGCTGCAATAGGGAAAAAGGAAAAAAAAAATAATCCCTTATATTTTTTCATTAGGAAATTGGGTATTTTCACCCTTGGTTATAGGTTTAAAAGTTATAACTGACAACTAAGTTAATTTGGCTAAAATCTAAAATTTGTGAAGCTTTTTTCAGAGACGTTTGCCTTAGTATGAGGTGTTTGACAGTGCAAATTAGAGTTAATTTATTCCCTTTCCCACATAGGGTGGGGAGATGTCAAAGCAGCCCTAAAGGCATAAACAGTGGATTTAGCCCCTACTCTGGAGTCCCTGTCTATTCTTCTTTAATCATGTCTCTGCTTATTCCTTTTATAACAAATGTCTATAATCAAAACAAGTGATCAGTAGAAGACACTAGCACAATGCAAGCATGTAAGATCTTGCTGTTTTCAATTTAAAATTGTGTACTTGTTATGTTTAATAATCAGGTAAATGAGAACTTGATCTAATTATCTTTCTGTTATTAGATATATCAGTATTATTTAGAGACTTTAAAGTTATTAAGTATAACTGGAATAAAGTCTATTTTTTATTCATTTTTCCATGCCAACTAGGAATCATTTCAACCCAACACTGTCTACACCCAATGTTTAAACACTTTGACACTTGTACCCTTGACCACCTGGCACTCTTTAACGCATCAGTGTATTTTATCTAGGCTCCAACTGACTTTTCAATTAAATACTGACCTGAGGGGAAAAAAAAAAAAAAAAAAAAACATTCACCAGCTACAGGCATTTTAATCCAGAGACTCCGCACTCACTAAGTGCTTTAACAGCCAGGCTCTGAGTCCCATAGCTTTTAGCTTCATTGATTGGGATTGTCCAAGACAGGGACAGATCTATGCCCAATTTCAGCAGTTTCAGAACTTTTGTCCCTCACCCCAAAAGCTTTGGGTTCCTTTTTTTGATGAGGGAATGATGAGATCAGGTGGGCATTGGTAGAGAGAGCCTAAATATTTGTAAATAATCTAGAAGCCTAGCTAATCCCCATGGCAAGCTGGGAGGACCCCTGAAAAGGTCATAAGTGCAGCTTTTTGGTTTTGTTTAGATCTTTTTGTTCAACCAGATTTTTGATATCTTTTTCCTTTGAAGTTATGTTTCTTCTATAAAAGATCTGCTCAAACTGTAGATCCTTGCTAACCTTCTTTATGAATTTTGCCTGTCAGTCAATCAATGACATATATGTATGTCTGTCATGCATATATATGTGTATATACATTTGTACACACACATATATGTATATATATGTATATATATATATATATATGTATATATATATATATGTATATATGTATAAACTATATACCTTTGTAGGATTAGCCAACCATGGTTGCTTCCACCTCATAGCATCTTCTCCTTAATGTCATATATAGGGAACTTCACTTCTCCCTAGTTACCTCATAAAAATCCCTTTCCTTACTGGATACCTTTATGGATTCATTCCACACTTAGCAGTGTCTTAAAATTCCTAGAATATAAATCATTAATCAATTGACAAATGGTCCACAGATATGAAGAATGAGTTTTCTGAAGAACTCAAAGCCATCTATAGTTACATGAAAAAAAAAAATCATTATTGATGAAAAAAATATATAAATTAATGCAACTCTGAGGTACCACCTCATGCCTATCAAATTGACTAATATGACAAAAAAAGAAAATGACAAAAGTTCCATGTGGAAAAATAGGAACACTAATGCATTCTTGGTAGAGTTGCGAACTGGTCCAATCATTCGGGAGAACACTTTAAAACTATACCTAAAAGTCTATGAAATTGTGCATATCCTTTCACTGATAGTCCAGTGAACCAAAAATATTTTTTAGAAGCAGTAGTAGGAAGGAAGGACCTATTTAAAAAAAAAAAAAAAGTTTATGCTAACTTTTTTTGTGATGCTGAAGGATTGGAAATTGAGGAGATATCCTCCAATTGGGGGAATAGCTGAAAAAGTTGTAGTTTACAGCTGTACTGCAATACTATTGTGCTAAGAACTTAGGATGAAAAATACTGCTCTCTTCCTGAGAAAGAAATGATGGAGTTTGAATGCAGATCAATTTTTTAAACTTTATTTTTCTTGCATTTTTATATGTGTTCTCTTTTGCAATGATGGTTATTATGGACATATGTTTTGCATAACTATGCATGCAGAATTTATATGACATAGCTTCCTCCTCAAAGCAGAGCTCAAAAACAAAAACAAAAAAAGTCAAAATTGATAAAATATTTTATAAATTCAACTTTGTTGACTAATTCATAATTCCATTAACATTATCCTAGAGTCCCTCTAAAGAGTGGCCAGATTTTTTTTTTTTTTCATTTTCTTCTTATCATTGTTTTTATTTTTTGCTAAAGCAACTGGGTTAAGTGACTTGCCCAAGGTCCCACAGCTATAAAGTGTTAAGTATCAGAGGCAGGATTTGCACCCAAGTCCTCCTAACTTCAGTGCCAATGCCTATTGTTCTGTCTAGGTGTCCCTAAGTTTCTTTTTACATTTTTTTTTTTTTGACAATTTAATAGACCTATGAAGTAAATGGACTGGGTTCTTTTAAGTTCAAGTTTTCAAATTATTCATAATTTATGAAATTACATATATGATTGCTTATAGTTTCACTTTATTCCTTTGAAAATTATATTGTTATATGAATTTAAATAATTTTAATAAATACACAATATACTTATATATGTATCTCTCTATCTTGATAAATATGTATCTCTATATATGTGTATATGTATGAAAGTATTAAACATTAAAATCATATGTGAGCATATCTTGAATATGACATTGAAACTTATTGATAAAAATTTTTTATCCCAGTTATCAGCTTTCATAATTATTAACTATACTTAAGGTTCATTTAAGCAAAGAGAAACAAAATTAAAAAATTAAATTTTAACATTTTTATCTCAGTTATCTCTAGCAAATTTTTGGTCATAAACTCTTCCCACAAATAGGGATTTTATCTTTTATAAAGTTGATTTTTTTTCTTTTATTTTTTTTTTTTTCCAATTGGACTCCTAAGCTACTGATTTTATTTCTAATTCTTTCTTCAATTATTTATTTTATTTGTGACTTCATTTCTACTTATTCATATAGTTACTATGAAAATATACATAATATGCATGTGTATACATGAACTACAAATATATATATATATATACAAAACACACCCATGTCCATATATATATATATATATATTTGTATAAACACACATAATTTAATATTTTAAAATACCTACTAAATTACATGTTTGTGTTTATATAGAATCTAAATATGCAATTATATACAATTTTGCATATGTTACATAGTACATATGAGAAATTCAAATTAATTCTACTTTGAAATTGATTCCATATTTATTGATTTCATATAATAATTGATTTTGTATCATGTTTAGTCTACTTTCCACATCCTTGAGATCACATGTATATGTCTCACGGATGATTCATGATTTCCTTTGAAGCTTTATATACTAAATTACTGAATTTTATTAATTTAAATAATTCTTATATTATTCATCTGACAGTTGTATCAAATTGTAACTTTTATTAGGTGCTTTATTTTAGTAGGTTTTTAGTAGGCTTATCCTTATCTGTAAGAGATAGTAACATTAATAACAGCACTGATTCACTTAAATCCAATTCTCTGACAAATCCAAACAATATTCTCCTAAGGTTACTGGTCCTCTTTGTCTAGGAAAGACAAACAATTATCTGTGATTAGTTATAGATACCCCACTAGGGACCCAATTGGCCAGCTCTAGTTGGGAAATTCTCCTTTGTTCCTTTGTTTCTTCCTTTGTTTTTCCCTCCTTTTCTTCTTTTTCTCTCTCTGTTCACATATGAGTGCTCTCTACAAAAGCATATAAATTCTGATAACTGAAATGTTCCAAGTTAGCTTCAGTTTGGGGGGGTTAGATCATTTTTTTATCTTTTCTACTTACTTACTCCATCATAAAATGGAATAATTAATTTTTTTGCCCCATGTATTTTCATTTATGATTTCTTGAAACAGAGCTCTGGAAAAAATAGACTTTAATAAAATCTTTTTAGGATTAAATGTTCTGTTTTACTGTGCTTTAAATCTAAATCATTCTGGCTTTTACTGACTGGCCAACAATATATCCCAACCCAAGCTTCATTTGGTTCTTACTTGGATTTTGATGACTCAGAGAGTGTAAACTGAAAATGCTTTTGTTCTGGTTACAAATTCTTAAGGTCTTGTTCTCATAGATTGATTGACTGATTCATTCATTCATACATCAAACTATCTATCTATCTATTTATTTATTTTTATATTTATTGAGTAGGCAAACTAAGCTATCTCTTGCTTCATGTCATACCTAACCTTAAATCATTCAATGGGTATTGCCTCAGATAAACTGAGACCTGTGAAAGATCTTAGCTTAAAAAGGCCAAGATATTCCATTACATCTAGGGTTATCTTCAGTTTTCCTCATATATATTTTGTCACAGGACTTGGAAGACTCTGAAGGAGTGAAGCTGATAACTTTGCATAGTCCTGCCTCACTTAAATCCACTTTACAAGCAAATCAAAATATCACCCTCCTGATGTCATTGTCCTCTTTGTAAACAATGGACAAATAAGAGCAATGGCTTGAAACTTGTGCATTATAATCATTTCTCAGAAAATAAATTTAATATGTTTAACACATATGAGATTGCCTGCCATCTAGAGAAGAGGATGCAAGGAGGGAAGGGAAAAGTTGGAACAGAAATGAGTGCAAAGAACAATGTAAACATTGCCCATGCATATATTCTGTCAATAAAAAGCTATAATCAAAAAAGAAAATAAATTGAAACACAGAAATGATTTGTCCAGAATCACTGAATTAATAAGTATAAGAGGCAAGGTTAAAATTCAGCCCTTCTTTAGTGTTAGGTCAGTGATCTTTCTACCATATCATACTGCCTTGATATTTCATTGAACCCTGGATAGTTAAAAATAAAATTGAAGGGGAAGCTAGGTGGCACAGTGGATAGAGCACCAGCCCTGAATTCAGGAGGACACGGGTTCAAATCTGGTCTCAGACACTTAACACTTCCTAGCTGTGTGACCCTGGGCAAGTCACTTAACCCCAGCATGAAAAAATAAATAAAATAAAAAATAAAATTGAAGTAGTAAAGTATAAAATTTTAAGTTTCAGCTTTGTTAGATATTTGATAAAAATGATCCCTAGCATATAAAATCTAGTTTTTTCTCTCAATAGTATCTCAGTTATCCAAATACATATAAATATTGCTTTCAACATAATTTTTGTAAGACTTTGTGTTCCAAATTTTTCTCCCTTCCTCCTTTACTTTTCCCATCCTGAAGACAGCAAGACATCTGCTGTAGACGAAATATGTGCAATCCTTTAGACATATTTCCATATTTGTCATATTGTTCAGGAAAAAAAACAGACTAAAATGGGAAAAAAAATGAGAAAAAAACCAAAAAACAACACAAAAATGCTACGCTTTAATCCACATAGAGCCTCCATAGTTTTCTCTCTGGATATGGATAGCATCTTCCATCCCAAGTCTATTGGAATTTCCTTGAATCACTGCATTGTTGAAAAGATCCAAGCCCATCACAATTCATTATCACTTAATTTTTGTTACTATATACAATGTTCTCTTGGTTCTGCTGATTTCACTCTGCATCAGTTAATGTAAATGTTTTCAGACTTTTCTCAAATTGGCCTGTTTATAATTTCTTATAAAAGAAGAATAATCACATTCATATGTGAAAACTTATGCAGCCATTCATTTACTGTACAACATCCGCTCAATTTATAGTTCCTTGCCACCAAAAAAACATACTACAAATATTTGTGCACATATTGGTCCTTTCCCCTCTTTTATAATCTCTTAGAGATATAGACCTGCTATTAAGACTGTTGTATCCAAGGGTAGGCACAGTTTTATAGTCCTTTGGTCATAGTTCCAAATCCTCTCCAGAATGTGGATAGTTTCATAACTTTTCCTACAATGCATGTGTCCTAGTTTTTTCCATATTTCTTCATTTATCATTTTCTTTGCCTGTCATCTTAGCAAACCTGAGAAGTGTTAAATGGTAAATAAGAGTTATCTTAATTTCCATTTCTCTCATCAATAGTGATTTAGATCACTTCTTCATATGACTAAAAATGGTTTTCATAATTGTCATCTGAAAATTATCTGTTCATATCCTTTCACCACTTATCAATTGATGAATAAATTTTATAAAATCTAGTTTCAGACATGTCACAACGTTATCAACAAATCCTTATTTAGCTGTCCAGGACCCAATTTAGAATCACCATAATATAGAAGTAATGTCTTTAAAGTAGGAGATGATTATAAAGTTCTTTAAAAAAGGAGGTAATGGAAACTCTGGAGAGAAGGAAAATCAACTGTAATCAACATTAAAAGATTTGCAAAGAACTACGCTTTTTCCAGTTATATTTTAATGAAGTACTAAGTGATTTATCTCTAAGGCTAAGACATCAATAAGCTTCCCCCCCCATTCTTTCTTCTATCAGTAGACCACTGGTTGTCCATATCTTGCCTGCTGTGAGATTTGTCTCTTGACTAGTCAGTTTAACACTTTGTTTGGACCTGAAATCTCAAAGTTAATTATTAAAATTCATCATTTACTCTAGGACTTCCATAAACAGTTCTTTTGATCATTATGAATAGTCAGAGAATCACAAAATCACTGAATTGAACAGAATTTTCACTTCCCCACATTTGAACAAGAATCTCATTTATTACATAAACCAATACATGACTCTCTGATCTCTGGTAGAGGAATTCCAGTGCTAGCATAATTGATAAAATGGCAAACTTGTAGCTACATAGACTTGGGCTCCAATATTGTCACTGATTCAAATACATATTAATTATTTAAACCTATGAAACACCTGATTTCTTTGGCCCTGAACACCATCTTTCAAATGAGAGGGGTTCAAGTAGATTAGGTTTAATTGTGAAGATATACAGTACCATTTATATAATTCTTCTAGATAAAGATCAGTGAGTCAAAAATAATTTATTAACTGCCATGCTGGTGTTAATATAGTCTGAATAAATTTATGTCTTTAGAGTTTTGTTACCACGACCCCAGGAGGAAAGTTGCACAAGGTTGCAGATCTGAGCTCCATTTCAAGGGCAGTTACCCTTTACCTTTTTTCCCTGCTTTCTTGAAGAGAGAGCTTTTGCCGAATGCTTCCACAAAACTATTTATTATTGCATGACCAAATTTCTGCAATATGGAGCATGGATCTTTATGGCACTGGGGGAAAAAGTAAGGTGGGGTTGTGTTTTACAGCATATAAATGTGTTGCATGGTTATTGCATCATTGCCTTGGTAGTATGGTAAATAGTTCAAGAAGGTTGCTGAGTTAGCTTTAATTAAACATTAATTTAAGAAGTTTGTTTATCCTCTTTGGAGTCCATTTTGAACTAGGTCATGGAGATACCCAAAGATGCTTATCTTTGTTGAGAAATAAATCTTCTTCATGGCAGAGCTCTTTACTGTTAGGCCACAGAAGCTAGAAGGAGAGAGAAGAAAATAGGACATGGTTAGAAGCAGGAGACTGTATGGCAACCCACTAGTCTTGAAAAAAGTATATTAAGTATCAAATTAAATTATTCTTCCTCTTTAGAAAAGTATTCAAGGCATAGAAGTAGTCTGGTGAATCAAAAATAATTTACTATGGGAGGAAGTTGAGCTGCTTTGGATACAATGCATAAGGTAAGCCATTATCACAGGGGACAGAATCACAAAGTGAATAATAAGAAAATAAGAGGAAAAGGACTCTAATTGCCAAAGAACTCAAGAGGAAAAAGATTGAAAAGATAAACAACTAAATAAACAAGAAAAATATCGACTTCCAGATTTAATAAATTCATTCAGAAATCAACAAACAAATC
Organism: Sminthopsis crassicaudata; assembly: GCF_048593235.1. Taxonomy (NCBI): domain Eukaryota; kingdom Metazoa; phylum Chordata; class Mammalia; order Dasyuromorphia; family Dasyuridae; genus Sminthopsis; species Sminthopsis crassicaudata. Next base: position 20,630,823 of record NC_133618.1, read on the forward strand.
AAAGAAAAAAAAACAATTCAAAATCTAGTGATTCAGGGGATTCTGTATTTGGAGAACATGGCACCACAACATACTCTTTCTGAGTAATATTATTTTTAGAAGGGCAAATATAAGAACAGAACTTATGACTTGCACTGCAGAAACAATTTCATGAAAGAAACAGAAGAGAGGGTAGTTCATTGGGAATGCAAATGTACAGTAGTGAAGGACAATCTAGAATAACAGAGGGGGAAAAAAGAAGAGTAACCATACTCTCTATTCAAGAAAAACCTTAATTTTGAATACAGAATGCATAGAGACAATCTAAAAATTATAGGTCTCCCAGAAGAATATAAGCAAAAGAAACCTTAAAACCATAATGTAAAAATAAATAAGCAAACAAAAAAGCAAATAGATAATGCAAGAATATTGCCATGAACTTTTAAACACAAGAACTAAAACACCAGTTGGAAGAAATCATAGATCACCTCCAGAAAACAAACAAACAAACAAACAAAAAAGACTATAAATTCCAAGACACTTAGTTGTTAGATTTAACAATAGAAAATTATTTAAGCTACCAATCAAAAAACTTTCAATTTAGGAGAATCTAATTATAATGAAATTATTGTTCCCACTAGGAAATGCAAAAGAGAATGGAATAATGCATGCTAAAAAGCATGTAATCCTGGATGATCTACCTTACAAATCTGAGCTTAGCCACAAATAAGTAAACAAATATAAATAGACGAATGGATGAATAAGCAAGTAAATAAATGCATAACTACATAAACAAAGATAGATATTCAAGTATAAGGAGGTATTAAATTCATTATCAGAATTAATAGCAGAACTGGAAAATTTGCTACTTTAAATATCCAAATGATATAAGTGAAGAAGTAAAGAAATGTAGCCTCCAAAGTAAAAACAATGAAAGCAGAAATATAAAGGCTTCTTTATAAATGGACAAGAGAAGACAAAAGTAAAGATGAAAAAAGTTAGGTGGGGGTAGTGATGGAGAGGTGGCCTGTGATATAGTAGAATGAAAAGGTTTTCTCTATAATAAGTGAATTTATGTTTTTGTGAGAGTGAATTACAAATGAGAGGATTTATGTAAAGAGGAAGGAAGGAAAATAGAGATAAGCATAGAAATGTAGCTTATACCCTGATGAAGGTAAAGCATTGTAATGAAAGAAGATGTAATTTATAAGCTCACAGGAAAAGAAAATCTTATAACAACATGGAAGAGTAAGAGATAGGAGATAGAAAATAGCGGAGGTAAGCTTTGTTTCGGTGATGATAGGGAGTACCAAATATTGAGACTCTTATGGATGAAGAGAGATATTTCATGAACATGAATGGAGATGTTGAGCATGAGGTTGCCTATGGGATGTGATGCTCAAATAACAAAAATAACTTTGCTTGGGAGAAGATGATATATGATCTCCTGGAATAATCCATAACTTGCAAGAGTGAAAAAAAATGGACTCAGAGGAGAAATTCTAAGATAAATAGGTAAAGAAGATAACCAAATGGAATGTATAGGTCAGTGTTTTGATGCATAATTGGTGACATGATAGAAATGCTCTTGTTATGGGGATGTATCCTCTATCACCTGCAAGAATTCTGGGGGAAAATGGAGATTTGACAATAAAAGGACAGAATAAGAAATTTACAAAAATTGGTACAAAAATGAAATTAAAAGGAAATTAAAAGGGCAAGGTGAAGAGTGGGAAAGGTTAAAATCTACTTGACTGAGATGGGAAAAGGGGGAGAATTAAATAGTTATTTAAAAACAGGAAAACAAACATACATAACTTCAAAAAAGAAAGGTTTAGATAAAAAGGGGGTAGGAGGAATGAGGAATTAAGAAAGGGAAGAGATCTAGTAGGAATGGTGTTATCTAGAAAACAAAATATAAATAACTTGAGAAAATATTAGGAACATATGGAAGAAATATATAACTAACAAATTTCAATACAAATGACAAATAGTTTAATAGAATGTATCTGAGAGAGCAATAAAATGGATAGAAAAATCAAATCTATTTTGTTACTTTTAATAAATATGCCTAAAAGCAAAGATACAAAACAAAACTGGGTAGTGCTGAAATTGAAATATTGATCAAAAATGGAGGAACAAATTAAGAGGCAAACATATGCTATGTACATAACAAAGCAAAAAAAAATAAACATTTAAAAATGAGAAACTATATTATGTTAAAAGGAACAAAATATGGATCAATAGCAGGGATAATGATTCTCCATTTCAGGGCATAGAGAAATACTAATTCTTATACCTGCAGGTAAGCTGGTCACAGTTGTGGGGTTGAAAAGATTAAACATTGACAAAAAAGAAAGAGCCTGGTCTTAGATCAGAAACCCAAAGAATGCTAATATTTGTGCTAAAATGAAATAGGGACCCTGCAATTCAGTTCATAGACCAGGAGAGAGGTAAACACACCTCTCCCTTTATCACACCTTGGAAACACCAAAAACTATTAGACCATAAGAAATAGTTCTGAAAATAGTAGTGGACAAAAGACTAAAGATTGGAAGAATGCCTCCACACACTAATGTGTGAAAACCCCAACTTTAATATCAATTTCAAAGTCAAGAAATAGATTGAAAATGTCAATGAACAACAAAAACACTTGATTATGAAAAGCTATTATACTGGCAGAGAATGCCAAGATTCAAACTCAGAAGAAAATAACTACTATAGAAAACAGCTATAAGGAAGCCTAAAAGAAATGTTATTTGGTTACAATCCCTACAAAAAAATCTTGAAAGTGTTAAAGAAAAAGATAAGAGTAAGAAAAAAAAAATGAAGAAAGAAAGGAGAGTAATGGAAGAAAGGTATGAAAAAAATGGTAAAAGAGGCACAAAAATGTTGAAGAAAATAATGTTCTAAAATGGACTTAATTGTAAAAGAAACACAAAAAAATCACTGAATAAAATAATTTTATCCCCATTTTATTTTTATTTATTTACTTTTTAATAATAGCTTTTTATTTTTCAAAATACATGAACAGATAATTTACAATATTTACCTTTGCAAAACCGCATGTTCCATTATTTTTTTCTCCTGATTTTACCTTGTTCCTCCTCCCCTAAACAAATAATCTAAAGTATTTTTTCTGAACATATTTCCACATTTGTCACTCAGCATGCAGCACAAGAAAAATTAGATCAAAAAGGGAAAAAATGAGAGGAACAAAAAAGAAGTAAGAAAATAGCAATAAAAGGTGAAAATACTATGTTGTGATCCACAGACAGCCCTCTCTCTGGGTACAGATAGCTCTATCGCAATTCTTCTGGAAGTGGCCTGAATAACCTCTCTGTTGAAAAGAGCCCAATCCATCAGAGCTGATCATCATATAATCTTTTTGTTGTTCTGTACAATGTCCTTTTGGTTCTAGACACTTAGGAACAGTTCATGTCTCTCTGCAATAATAAGGTAATTCAAAGCAATTGCAATAGAGTTGTTATGGAGAGAGCCATCCACATCCAGAGAAAGAACATTGGAAATTGAATATGTATAAAAGCATAGTATTTTTGGCTTTTTATTATTATGGCTTGTTTGCTGATTTATTTTTCTTCCTATTGTTTTTTTATTCCTTTTGATCTTTTTGTTTTTTTCATAGCTTGATGAATATGGAAATATGATTAGGAGAAAGGCACATGTTTAACCTATAGCATATTGCTTACTGTTTTGGGACGGAATAGGGAGAGAAGAGAGAGAAAAATTTGGAACACAGGATTTTGAAAAGGTGAATGAAGAAAATTATTTTTGCATGTATTTGGACAAAAAAACAATACTATTAACATAAAAATAATATTTCACACTTGATAATCCTTTCATGGGCTCAAATGAAATAATATATGACACATACATTGGATATTTTAAAAGTAGAATATAGATATCAATTATTATGATTTCATGAAATAGGCTTTTCAATGACTTAATTTTGCATCTATAAGGAACAGAGTTTATATAATTCAAAAAGTTTCAGAGTTTTCCATTTTTTTCTGTGTTACTTAAAAAAAAAAACTAGTCTAGTTTATTATAGGTCCTCATTGAGGTCTCTCTCTCTTGTCTTTCTCTGTCTCTCTGTCTCTCTCTGTCTGTCTCTCTCTCTCTCATTTTCTCATACCCACCCTCACACCTCTGACACCTTTGTATTTACATCTCTTCCAAGTAAGCCATCCCCAACTATAATTGTAGGTCAACAATCTGGAAGTAGTTCCTTTTAAAATTTGTTCTAAAGTTCATGAACTTTCTTAGATTCCTCATAGTAAACAGTTCTAAATGTTAGTACTAAATAGACAGCAAAAATTACATTTGATTTGAAGTCAGAGAATTTTGGGTCATCACAGCTCTGTTACTAATGCCAATGATTTTGCACCAATAATTTCACCTATTAAAACCTCAATATCCTCATCTGTAAAATAAGGAGCTTTGTGTAAAGCAATAATAACATCATTTGGCTACCTGCATCATTGATTCCATCAGTCTTTTGTATATCTCCTTAAATATGACTCTCTCTGAATGATATTAAGGATCCTTACTAAAAAGGCCTTATTCTAACTATCTGGTTTTATTTCTCGCTACTCCACTGTGAACCCACTGATTAGTATCTTCATATGAATGGCCTAGATATTCAGCCATTTGTGTATCTAGAGCATGAGTTTTGGCCCAGGATTTTATAGAAATTTAACTTGTTTTGCTCATGAACTTGTAAAATAAAATGTGTTAAATAAAATTCTGAGTATTTTAGATGATCTCAAAGGATGCACTGGCAGGAAATAAATAGTTACCATCAACCTTATCATAATCAGGGGATATGTAATACTTTAAAGTTTGCAAAACATTTTACAATTATTATCTCACTTGATCATAAAAACTAGCTCCAGAGATAGGTGCTATTAATATCCCCAATTTAGAAAAGGGAAACCTTAAGTAGTAGAATTTATCTGATTTACGTGCTATCATAATACTTGTAAGTTCTTCCTGACTGTAGTTACATCAATAAAGCTTACTGCCAAAGTTGTCAGGATGATAAAGTACCAAGAATTGATCAGTTTCACTTTAGCAGTGTTACATATTAAGCTGAGTCAGCCGTTAATCACCTGAGTTTATCAGTCAAATATCAACTATTTATTAATTTATTAATTACTTATATGTCAGGGATTGTGCAGAATATGGGGTTTGCAAAGATAAAATGAAACACTCCCTGCCCTCAAGGAACTTCCATTCTATTGGAGGAGACAATATGGACAGAAGTAAATAAATATGAAACATGACTGCAAGGTAAATTGGGGGATGACAGAATATGCTAATATCTGGGGAAAGTGAAAAAAGCTTTATATAAGAGTTGGCTTTTAGATTGAATTTTATAGAAAACAAGGTATTTTGAGATTTCAAGTGGTGAAGGGGATAGATTTGGGGCATGGGACAAAATGCAATGGAGTGAAGTATAATGGGAATAGCAGTAACAATTCAAATTGGATGGACAACAGCATAAAGAAAGAGGAGTGATATAGATATAGATGGATAAATCATGGCCAATATGAAGTGTTTCAAAGCTAAACAGAGAATTTTGCATTGATTTTAGAGGCCATTGATGTTAAATGTAGAATAAGAAGGGTGCTCTTTAGCTTTAGAAAATCATATTGTGGTCTGATCTTATTGCAGGCAAGAAAACTCTTGAATTAATAATCAAACCTAAGAGATAGTTTTATTGGAAAAAAACACAACAAAATATATAAAGCTTTAGTTAACTTGATTAGAAAAAGAAAAGAAGAAAATTAAATTGTTAATATCAAAAATGAAAAGATAGAATTTTTCAATGAAGAGGAAATTAGAGTGACACTTGAGAATTACTTTACCCAATTGTATGCTAATAAATATGATAACCTAAGTGAAATGGATGAATACTTACAAAAATATACATTGCCCAGATTAATAGAAGAAGAATATATATTATATAAATAGTCCCTTTTTAGAAAAAAATAAATTGAACTAGCTATTGATCAACTCCCTAAGAAAAAATCCCAGTGCCAGAGGGATCTACCTGTGAATTTTGTCAAATATTTGAAGAAAAAAAATCCAGTACTGTGCAAACAATTTGAGAAAATAAGCAAAGAAAAACTCATACTAAATTCCTTTTATGACATAGATATGCTGCTGATGCCTAAACCAAGCAAGGCCAAAACAGAGAAAGAAAATTATATACCAATTTTCCTAATGGATATTAATGCAAAAATCTTATACAAAATATCAATGCAAAAATCTTATATAAAATATTAGCAAAGAGATTATAGTAAGTTATCACCAGCACAATACATTGTGAGTAAGAAGGATTTATACTAGGAATGCAGGACTGGTTCAATATTAGGAAAACTATCACCATGTCAATAATCAAACTAACAGAAAGCTATGATTATCTTAAAAGAGGCAGAAAAAAGCATTTGACAAAATCCAGCATTCATTCCTATTAAAAATACTAAAGAGTATAAGAATAAATGTAGTTTTCCTTAAAATGATCAATGGCATTTATTTAAAACTATCATCAAGCATCATATGTAATAGACATAAACTAGAACCAGATCAGGGATGAAACAAGGTTGCCCATTATCATCACTACTATTCAAAATTTTCTAAAAAATGTTATATTTGGCAATAAGAGCAGAAAAAGAGATTAAAGAATCAGAGTAGGTAATTAGGAGACCAGATTATCACTCTTTACAGATGATATGAAGACATACTTAGAAAATCTTAGAGAATCAACTTAAAAAGTACTAAAAAAAATCTCAATTTTAACAAAGTTTCCAAACATGGGGAAAACTATGTCCATAAAAACAAAGTAAATATTTTTTTATATTAAATTATATCACATATAATTATATGAAACTAAATTTGAGATATTAAATCATTAATGTGTTCAAGATATGTTACATTTCCTGTATATTTCATATAATTGTAATTTTTATAATTTACCCTATACTATAGTCATTGAACATTTTTTCTATTGTATTTTCTATTGATTTATTTTCCATATGCTTACTATCCACACCAAAAAAAAGCAAGCTACAGAAAGAGCAGAACATATATACATTTGATGATGTTTTAATGAAGTCCTTGCTCAGGTACTTCTTCTTTTATTGATTTCTCACTGAATCACTTGCCTCTTCCCTTTCTCTCTTCCCTACTCTCTATTTATTGCTCCAAAGTGACCTACTTCTCCTCCATCTTGAAAGACTGGTTATGACAGTAAATAAAAATCAATTATTATTTGGATGGCTGCGGATTTTTCAAGTTCAGAGAGATCATGTTCCAGATTAGAAATAAGAATGAAAATAGTAATATAGATAAATTAGCTCAAAATAAATAGAAATTAAAGGAAATATGGGTTGAAAATCTAGCTAATATGTTGGATGAAAAACCTGAATGCAGACCTTCCTGATCTGAAGGTTTGCCTTTTAGCTACCATGTCCCCTGCCTGCTAGATGATTGCTAAAGTTCCTCTAAATCTGTGAGTCTATCAGATTTGCACATTAGAGCTACTTAAATAGATGATGAATGGATGAGTATCAATAAATGAACGCACCTAAGAAAAAGAGACAAATTACACAAAGGTTTATATATTTATTTCACATCATCCCCAAAATGGATTTCAGTATATCCAGTGCAAAGTCATTTTCTTTTGATATTATTCTTTCAAAAAATAGAGACATTTTCCTAAAATTCTGCCTCAGTCATATGTATCTACTCCTAGAACAGAGTACTTTTACACACTTAGTTCCATATATTTGATATGCTCTCTTTCCTGATTTGCACTACTTAGTTTCCTTAATATACTTGAAGTCCTCCTGAAGAGATCTTTCCCAATTCCCCCAGAAATTATCACCTGTTTTAAGAAAACTTCCCAAGTTCTCTATGCATTTCTCAAATCTATTTTATCTATATATTGTCTCCCTAATTAGCATATGGACTTCTCAGGAGCAGTGACTTTTTGTTGTTATTTAGTTGTTTCATTTTTACCTCTTTGCTTTTTTTTTTTTTTTATCATTGAGTTCTTTTTACATGTTACACAGTAATTATACTCTTTAAACTTCCCTTTCTAAGACACTAATCAATTCTAGTTCCAATGGATTATTTCAATTTCATGACTTTCCATTATACACATTCATTTGAAAATTTATCTAAACTAGAAATGTCTCTCCAAATTGTTAAGTATTTTGTTATAGTTTATTTTACTTGTGTACTTGTATTTATAAACCTATCTTTTAGTAAACATGCTCTTATTAAGAATTACTTTTATGTCAAACAGTGTGCTAAATGGTGATTTTTTTTTTAAGTTGTGATTTCTAAATCTAACAATTGTTGACTTTTCTCAATATACCTTGGACCCCCAACTGCATCTCACTATTGCACTTGTTCAGCCTTCCATTTCCATAAAATATGTCATTTCCTATTTCAGATTTATTTTTCATTACATGAAGTCATCTCTTTAGTTTATATCACCTTCATAATAGAATGATATTTGACTTTTATGTTAACATCATGTTAACAAGCTTTGCAAAAACTCAGCAACCATTGCTATATCAAATCCTCATAACTGGGTGAGTTAATGAAAGTGGGATTATCTTCCTTGTTCAGATAAACAAATTGAGGCAGAGACCTGATTAAATTTTAATCATTCACAAGGAGCCTTCACCTTAATCCTCATTGTCCACACTGGCTACACCTGTTGTCTGTAAAACTTTCTCCTCCCCTGCACCTCTTACTTTTCCAACTTTCTGTGAATGACAGCTCATATATTCCAAAGGCAGAATCTCTACCTTTTCCCTTAGTTGGCATTTTCCATATTCTTCCATATTTCTATTACCCTCTTAGTCTCAGTCACATGGTATCTATCTTCTGTAAAGTTATTAATCCAACAGAGAGAGATTAATTTATGTTCCTTACATGGGACTAACTAAGAAAGGTAAGTTCTAAGAGTTATTGGTTCATAAATCTCAAATGAAAGAGTCATGTGCTCCAGCAAGGCATTATATTACAAATGATGAAACAAAAACTTCATGTAGTGAAAGCATTTCCCTAAGATGACAGCTATAGGGAATAGGAGACCTATGATTTTGAATTCTGTCTTTTTCATATCTACTTTTCAACAAACTTTGCAGTATTTTATAAATATTTGCAACAAGAGATATAAAAAAAAATAGTTAACTATATGCTCACCATAAAACTAAAATCAATAGACCTCCTTTCCCTATGAAATTGGGATAAATGAAAATTCCCTCTATCTGGAAGATGTGGATACCAAATATTATTCCTGACAATGGCTGGTTAGTGGTCGCATGATCAGGGACTTTACAGGGAGCGGAGAGGTTTTGAAAGCAGCCTGTGACTAAATATGAGATGAGCTGGCTCCTAAGAACATAATAGATTTCCTTTGATCTCCTCGCTCTAATCACAGATGAGAGAATATTTTCCCTTCTCTGCCTCACTGACAAAGTCAGAGAAAACATTAATATTAAAATGTGATTCAGAAAGTTTCCAAGGCATTCCGGAAAGCTCGGAATTGTTGATGTAGTGTTTGGCGATGTTATTCAAATCAGGCAAGATAACAAATATGCTGTGATTGCTATTAAAATGGAAATGGCAGCCCCAAAACCATTATGATAAGTGACCCCTATGGAGGGGAAATATTTTATGGGTGCTCAGTGTGCGTGCAATCAAAGCAGGGGGAAAATTAAAACTGCAGACTGTGATGGATATTACAACTCCCTTGCCCTCAGACCTGTCTGCAAAAGTACTTACTCTATGTGAACAGGAGAGAAAATGGCACTTTGATTTGATTTGTTCCTAAATCTGTAGAAGGCCCTGAGTTGCAATTTTTTTCATTGTTTATCCACACAAAGATTTTCATATAGAGATCAGAGAGTAAAAATGCTATATTTTAAACCTATTATTAGTCTTTCAGATGTCTGTGTATTTACAGATATATATAGATATACATATACATATATACATATGTATATATACATACACACATGACTATCTACCTATCTTTGCATGCATATATATATATATATATGCACATTGTCTATGTGACTGTGGTTTTATATATACAGATGTATATGATTATTTATAATTACACATATATCATATCAATATATTACAAATATATCCATATATATACAGGAATACCTATAAGAGTATATATGCATATTTATGTAAGTGTAAAAAAAGTATAAAAGCTATATATGTGTGTATATACACATATGCATACACATTGTCACATGTGAATATGCCTTCTCAATATACAAATGTGCACATAGGCGTATTTTAAAGCTTACCACTTTTAAAGCGTACCCTTGAAAGTTTACATTGTGGTAGGAATCATGGAATGGGTACATACACACACACACACACACACACACACACACACAGAATTATTTGGTTTTCATACTGGTTCCCTGTTGGAATACCCGGGAGCCACCTGACAGTGGCTGATGGAGATCCACTCCAGACCTGCAGAATGGATCTCCTCTTCTGAGAGGATGATACAAGGAGACTGAGAGGCTGTTGCTGTTCTTTGATCTCTCTGACTGAGAGGCCATTACTTTGTTTGACCACTTTCCTCTTATCTGATCATGGGAAGAGAGATAAGACCCCATGATTAATAGAAGGTCTGGAATAGAAGATGGGTCAGATTTTTGTTAGGGTCCCAGATCAAGAGATGCTGGGGAAAGAAGTTTATAGAATATATAGTAAATATATTCTATAAAGTATATAGAATATATACTTATATATATATATATTATATATATTATATAACATATAATATATATATATATATATATAAAATATATTCTATAAAGTATATAGAATATATAGTAAAGCAAGCTGAAAGTAGATGTGACATCACAGAAAGAGATAATGAGAAAGAAGCAGGATGTGAACATAAAGAAGCAAGAAATAGATATGATAAAAAGAAGAGGATAAGATGAGGAGTGAGGAAGTAAACAGAGAGAGATATGAAAAAACAGAAAGGGCCAAGGGAGGTGGTAGGGATAAGAGGAGGGAGGAGAAGGGGAACAGAGGGAAGGCCTCCTCTGAGGCATGGCCTATTTCCCCGGACTCTGCCTTCTCTGAGGAATGCTTCCCTTCTACTCCTTCTGTATCCCCTTGGACCTTCTTTTGGAAGCTTTGGAGATTTACAGACAGAATTAGGATCTATGTTACAGAAGGCTGTGAATGAAAGGGACCAGGGATCAAGGATTTGGCTAGACACTTGTTCCGCATTTGAAGGCCCCCCCAGGGAGGAAAGTGGACCCCATTATAGTGGAACACTTATGGGGTTGAATCTCCATATGTTAAGGAGCTGTTGGCTCTCCTAGCTTCCAGCAGTATACTAACCAGAAAGATTAGAAGTCTATAAGTCTGCCTTATATCTGGGGAGCCTCTGCAACAGATGTAGACTTAGCCCCCCCAAAAAAAACTTTATAAAAGACATGCAGAGACACACTACACACTCTTCAAAATGATTTCCATAAAATAGTTGGAGTTGGAAGATATGAAAGCAAGGAGGCCAAATGCATTATGATGCAGCAGTTTATGGGGCTGTGTCCCAATGTGATTAACAGGCATTTAGCAAAATTCAGGCTTTTGGGAAACAGAGACCTTCAATGACTAAAATTAAACAAGGCCCAGATGAACATTTCCCTGATTTTGTGGCTCACCTAAAGGTGCCTGTTGAGAGTTTAGTAGATAAAGAAGAAGTAGCTGGTCTTCTTATCCAGAAATTAGCTAGAGAGAATGCTAATGCCCCCTGCCAGAAAGCCATGCTCTCCTTAGATGGGGATGCAAGCCTTGAGGAATTGATAAAAATATATGAGAATGTTGGCTCTAGTATCTTTCAAATGGATTCCCTCACAGCTCCTATTTCTAGAGGAGTCACAGAGGGAATGAAGGTTAGTGAAAACAAGATATGTTATCAATGTGGGAAGACTGGTTACTTCAGGGCCTAGTGTTGTCAGGTAGGTAGGGGAACTGGCCCAAAAGGAATATGTCATAATTGCAATAAACAAAGATATTATGAAAAATAGTGCCACAAAAATAATTCAGGAAATGGGGTTAGGGGCTCCTCGAGCTTCCCTCAACAAGCTTATCTAGTGGAGGAAAGGCATTCTCCAGTGACTCAATCAGGACTACAGCAGGAGTACCTCTGGCTTCTGCCAGGTGGTTTAGGTTTCCACTTTGCGGAGAAGGGAGTTTCCAAATTGGCCCCAGACATACAACCATAGCAGCAGTAGCCAGGCTAGACCCAACTCTAAGAGCAGCACTTATGGTAGGCTTGACAATCTATACCCCTGTTATAGTCCACACCACAGTGATTACAACAGTACAATCTTAGGCTGTGGCGACTAATCCACACAACATACCAGAATTTTAGAAAAGGGTGAGCTAATAGCACAGACACTCCCTCTCTTAGGCCAGATTGATATTAATTGGGTACAGCATATAGAGCAAGGCAAGCCTTGGGCCAATATATATGTTAAAGGAAAACCATTTAAAGGGCTACTTGACACCAAAGCTGATGTCTGTTATTTAACAACTCTTCTGGCCTCTTTATAACAGGTTTGTGCTAAGATGGTTAACGGGGTGGGAGGAGCACAGCAGGCATGGGTTTCAGCAGAAAACCTGCCCTGGCAGTTTGCAGACAAATAGCAGGTCTCAGCTACAATCTATGGGGTAGAGATAGATTGAAGGCTTGTGGAGCCTCAGTTTATATACCACCTCCACAGGATTTTTAATTGGGGTCATTGAGTGTTTGTGTACCACCTTTCATATCATGCCCACATCATTAAATCTATGGTTTGGGCATCCTAATAGCCCCTCCAAGTGAAAAAGCCCTAGTGGAACAGCCTATTGCATTCTAAAGGCCACCCTGTTTAAACAGAAAGGGGGAGGAAACAGACAGCACCCCAATGGCCCGCACACTTGATCATGGATAAGGCCTTACAGGATAGATAGAAAGCTAGATCATATGAAAACAGGCCTGCAAGCAGGAGAGAACATTCAAAAGGTCCTTTGGAAGGACAAGGAAGGATTCTGGCAAGTTCCATCCTTAGTACTTTGGAGAGGCCTAGATATTTTTGTCTTGCAGGTCTTGATGGGGATTTTCTGGATCACCTTAGACCTGATCCTGACATTCAGTACCTGATGCTGCTTTTGCTGCCTACAACTCATCCATCTTCCCTCTTCAGTCCAGTCCTCATTGGGTAGGGCCAGCTCTATGCCCCTTGTCAGCTTGAAGCAGTTCCAGAAGATGAGACTTTTATCCCTTTGCCATAGATGAATCTGGGTCTGAACTGCTTGAGGTTGTCCCTTATAGAAAACTTGGGGAAATTTTTCCATAGCTCCACCTAATACTCTGGTACCAACATCTGATCAAACATAGTTCCCTTCTCATCTCCTCTGTTATGTCTTTATAATGTTAATTTTTCTACTTTAGCCTATGTTTTATATGTATACATATTTTTGAACATCTCTTTTTTTTATGCGTGAGGCATAAACATAAGAACACTCAACCTTATTAAACAGAAAGGAGGATATGTTGGGGATGTTTCTCCTCTAAGAATTGCCATGTATGTCATGTTAGCTGGTAGGGCAGACCCACGGGCTAAAAAGGATCTTAGACTCTGAGGTTGGAAATTGTGTCTTGCAGATGTTAAAGGAACTGCTAATATGTTTTGAGATGGTGGGGTGGTGGCCTCTTGCTCTATCTCCTCTTAGGACGCAGCACTAATTCCAGGTGTCTCCCTTCTGTAGATCCAACTACACAGTGGACTAGGCACGGGTAATCCCAGAGGAGAGTAAATATAACCAGCTTTGATTCCACAAGGAGAGATGCAGAGAAAGAGAGACACACATACACTTGCTCTTGCAGTCTCTTGCTCTTGTTTCCTGGTAACTCCTGCTAAGATTACCCATAAAGAAAGGCTGTTTTGCCTCTTAAGATCTGCTCATCTTTGTGTGTATCCAGGCATATCCCAGACTGTATGTGTGGCCCTGGCAGTCTAGAATAGTGTACACACAGACAGTATGGTACAGTTCCCCAAACTTCTCCCAAGATTTCACAGAAGCATGTGAAAGCTCTTTCATTTGAAGCCAGAATGCAAGAGTTTAAATTCCAAGCTCAGCTTTTTTATTATTCTTGTGACCCTAGTCAGTCTCAATTTTTCTGTACCTCAATTTTCTCATTTGTGGGAGGGAAAATAAGATGTGGTTGTATTAGGAGAGATAAGCAATGATAATGCTCCTTTTAGATGGAAAATGTGCTTTCTCCATGCCATTGAAGGTAGGCAAATCACTTCCTTCATAGTTTCTTTACCTATAAAATTTGGAAGTCCAACTATTTAGCTTCTAAGATTTATTTTATATTTAAAATCCATGATTTTTGTTCTTATGTTCCATGCTGTTGTATTGATATACTATTTAATCTTTTGATCTTTATGCCTAAAAGTCACCTGTCTCAATGCACCATATTAACTGAACAAAAATCATTCTATATTTTGATAAAGAAGAGTTTAGCAAGTTATCAGTGTCATCACTCTCGGGGAAAAATTACTTTTTTTTTTTTTTTTTTTTTTCTGAGTTAGAGAAGGTGATAGATTCATTGAGAAAACTATATAAGGGCCTTATCATCTTCCCTAAGTATATCAGATAGAGTACTCTTTTATTTTGAATTCATAATCATGTTTGTTTTCTTAAAAGGTCATTGAAAAAAGAATTAGCAATTAGTGAGTTCCTGCCAAAGGAAGACCACATTTTTATTATGTTGTATTTATGATACTGGGAAAAACATTAGTCCAAGAGACATGGACATTTAAAGTGCATTACTTTCCTACTGAGGATGGCTATGGATCAAATAGGAGGCATAATATGTAAATTGACTCTAAATAAAAATTCATTCAGAGAGTTCATATAAGAAACTTAATATTTTCTAACTTTCTTTTTATTATTATTCATAGCCTTGTAATTAAATTGTTATGGTCGAACTGAGGCAAAATGAAAGCTTAATAAAATCTGGAAACTGACCATAGTGGCATAGAAAAGTGGTCAAGAGGTAGAATAAATTGAGAAGTAATGCTTCTAGATTGTGATAGATAACGGGAAGTAATAATAAAATATACTACATAAAAACATCTTCAATATTATGCCAAGTTATCAGAAAGTAAAACCCCTTATAAAAGAAAGCATTATTAAAACATATTATGCTTCCTTCATGTTATTGTGTGCTGATATCATCACCATCCTGCATGACTCATACTCATTCATGGTTCTCTCTAATTCCCGACATTTAGTCAATTTATAGTTGTTAGGATTACTAGGTGAGAACTCAGGTTGTCTGGACAGTGACAAGGTGAGAATTCAGGTTGTCTGGACAATTACAAGGTGAGAACTCAGGTTGACTTGATAGAAGGAGCAAGCTCATTGGCTGAAGTGGTTCTTCCCAGAAGCCCTTGCATTATCCCACGCCCATTCTCTGGGAGGATAAAAGAGAGAACAGTGGGCCTGGAAAGTCAGTCTGCCTGGAGAAGGATAAGAGCTGGAGGAGATTCAAGGAGAAGACTCTGCACTACATCTGGCTTGATGCAGCTCTCTGCAGGAAGGGAAGTCACTTCTCTGGACAAGAGTTAACAGCAACTGCCTGGAGACAACGGTTCCTTACAGGAAGAAGAATCTGTCCGAGAGATTTGAGTAGACACAGCAAATCTCTTCCCAGAGAGCGATCCGGCAGCTTCTGGAGATGACAGCTCGCTACAATAGTTCTTCTCAGATATGTGTATGTGTTTATGTGTAATATCTTCACAAGTCAACTTATTTTTTCTTTATGTAGCCACTACCCTTATCATAATCTTGATTATACTACTATAGTAATTTTTGAACAGTTCTTCCTCTTAACATTCCCTTTCTCCCTTAGATCTTTTACTCACTTATACTTTCCCTTTCTCTCTCTCTGTATAAATATGTATATGTATACAAGTAATGGATGAGTAATAGTCTAAAATCAAATTTCTCCTTATTGACTCCTGGTCAAAATATAGACTTTTCACTTTGACATCAGAATTTTCAGATTATGTTTGAAGACCAAATTTTAAGACATTCCATGTCATTCTTCTTCACATATTATCCATAATAACCAAATGCTGATTTCAAGTGCTTATTCCAGAAGTGAGATTTGTACCTCTCACTCACATTTATCTCTTCCTACAGGTTGTCTTTCATTCAAGAAATGTATATTCTCCTCTTCAAATTTTCAACTATAAAATATAATTTAAATATCACCTACTATGGATAACCTTTCCCAATCTCTCTAGATATTAATGTTCTCTCGTTATTGATTTCAAGTCTTTTTAAGGTCTTTATACTAAAACACATAACTCATTTGATTTAATTTTCCCTGCTAAATCAGGCACTCTTGGTGTTTTATAGTTCTGTCTAAGCAAAAGACAAATGTTGCATTTAGACAAGGAGTTTGTAATTTTTAAATAACTTATATATTTGATATAACAACTTGCCAAAAACTGGACACTTGAATTACTAAAATGAGCTGCAATAAATTGAGCAAGACAATATTCACTGCTAATAATTATCAAGGACAAAATCAATTCTGTAATTACCTGAGAAGACCATGTACTGATGTCTCTCTGCCATTTCCAAGTAAATGCTATTTATGGACAAATCTCATTCTGTTCTTCTCACAGGACAAAGAAAGCCTCAAAAAAGTTTAAATTTCTCTATGTTTTCAAGATTATCTGTGAAAACCAATTTTTCCTTCAAACAATTAAATGAAATATTTTCATAAGATAATTAGATGGATAAGAAAGAGGATGATAAAAAGATTGTGATTCATAAATGAGTAGTTGGTTATTGTCATTTATTCTTAAAGAGGACTAATGTGACATCAATATGCTAGGGTTAGTGTATAGTGTATCCGACTGTGATTTATCAGACCAATATGTGCTTGGGAGTCTGGCACTGGTCAGCCTCAAATAGTTTGAATGTATATTTAGAATAGAAATAAATCTAAATGGGTGTATCTCATTTATTTTGAGTTGTTATAAATCTCCTTTGATCAAATACCACAGCTCCTTGTTTGGTGTGGGCATGCTATGCTGGGTAGTTTTGTGCCAATGTCTCCCACATCTCACAACCAATTCCAAAGTTCTTCAGAATCCTTGAGAACCTCCTAATTTCACTTCTGACTTTACAATTGCTTTTGTGTGAGTTCTCCATAAAGTAGTCTTTTAAACAAACTTAAGTTTGGCATTCAAACAACATGGTCTGATCATGGGAGGTATGTTCTCTAAAGTAGAATATGAATGCTTGGCAGTTCATCCTGAGATAGGACTTTAGTATTGATAGTTATCTTGTCATTTGATCTTCAAATCTTCTAAGATAATTAAAAAAAATCATTTCAATTTCTTGACACAGCACTGATATACTGTCTAGTTTTCACAGGTATATAACAGTGACATTAGCAAAACATCTCGGTAGACTTTCAGTTTAGTAAACATTTTAATAGCTCTTCTTTCTGACACTTTCCTTCAGTATATCCCAAACACTAAACTAGCAGTGACAGTATGTGGATCAACAATATCACCTTATGTGGACATCCTAGGAAAGTATCCTGTCTAAGGCATTGGCATAGTATTTAAAATTTCCCCATTGTCTATAACCAATGTTTCCATATATAGATGATATGGTGCTAGATGATGAAGAACTTCTATTTTCTTATGTTAATTGTTCTGTCAATATTAGCAAAATCAGCAGAGATTTGATACATATTTTATTGCATTTCACCCTCAAAGGCTGAATTGTGTGCAGTCATCTAAAAACAAACAAGCCACAACAAAAGTGGACCAACTCTCCCTCTACTGTACACTTAATTTTGTATCCTTTTCAAATTAAATAATTTACACTCATTGTGGTAGGTTTTTTGATGACTTATTTTCATTCTAAAAGGATTCTGACAACATTGCTGCAAACATCATGCTAAAAATCATGAAAGCACATATATATCCTTGCTTCACTCCATCATTGATTGGGAAATCACAAGAGACTTTCATTAAACAGAACCCGAACAAGCACACCATCATAAAACTGACAAACAATACTGATAAACTTACCTGGACACCAAAATTTTGATGTAATTTTCCACAGGCTTTCATGACTAAAAATATCAAATTCCTTGGTCAGATCAATGAATGTTTTCCATAAATCTTTATTCTGTTCCTTGCATTTCTCCTGAAAGACAACGTATTGACTATTCTTCAGCCCTTTATTAAGCCATGCTTGTTCTCAGGTACATTACCATTGTCTAGGTGAATAATCATTCTAAAAAAGAAGGATTCTGGCCAGAATCTTGCCAGGAGTGACGAAGAAAGAAATTCCATCCTGTGACTGTCAACAACAATCTATTTCTTTTACCTTTATAGAGATGGACAATGGAGGTGTCCTTGAACTCCTGGGGGATAGCCTTCTCGTGCCATTTAACTCAGAAAAAATTGGCCAGGTTTTGTGTGAGCAAAGAAGCACCTGCCTTGTAACTCTCATTTGGAATAAAATCAACCATTGGGGCTTTGCCACAGGAAAGGATTGTAAAGGCATTCCAAGCCTCTTCTTAAGTTAAAAATTTAACTGGAGAAGAACTGACTTAAATATGAAAAATATGGTCATTGGTTTCAGCATTTATTGATGACAGTTTGTTCAGAACACTATGGAAGTGTTTATCCTATATCTCCAAAATGATTATCACTAATCAATCTGGATCCATCATTACTGAGTATTTGCGATGCACCATATGTCTTTGACACATAAATTGTCTTCAGAGTATCATAAAGGTGCTTTGGATTGTTTATCCTCAGCTTAAAACTAAATTCCATCTGCCTTTTAACAAAGTCGAGAATCCTGAATCTCTCTAAGTTTTCTTTTAACTATATTTTCCTTAGAAACAGATGGACTATCATGCTGATAAATCCTGTTGTTGTCATTTTCATTTATTAGTTTCTGTCTTTTTCCATCATTTTCATCAAACCAATCTTGATATTTGCAAATGTTCTGGCCCAGATGAGTAAATGCAGTGCTATACACCACATCTCCAAAAGCTGTCCACTTCTCTTCTGCTGCACTGTTGCCAAACCATGTACTGGCTCAATTTTGTTTATAGGTTAGCAGCAAACTGTTCTCACTCAGGGAAACACTTTAATTTTTTGAAATTGAATATCCTGGTAGTCATTTAACCTGAGGCCACTGTTTTTGTTGAATGTGAATATTTAGCTTGAAGAAAGAAGATAAGTCTATGACCAATTTAACACTTTGCAGGACACATCACCTTTATTGCTCTTTCATCCTGTGTGTCTTTTTCTCTTACAGTTACATAAGTGTATTAAATATCACTTTTTATTGTGAAGGTGCATACATGAACTTTTATTGTGTTTAAATAAATGAAAGACATTGTTGAGAATGAGTTCAGGAGACACACATGTCTTCAATAATAAATGTCTGTTTCTGTCTCCAATTCTATTTCTTCCAAAGACTCACTATAATGTCTGGTAGTTTGTGCCTCTAGATGTATTATAATCACCCAGATTTATAAGTTTGTGCTCTTTTAGTACATTAATGAAAAAGCTCTCCAGGTCTTCATTTTTTTTTCTTTGACTTCATTGGTATTCATCATGGTAGGATCATGTACACTGATGATGGTGGCTTGACACTTTCTTGCAGATTACAATAATGTTGTCATGAACTTATCATTTATTCTTTTTGGTAGGCATAGGCTTATTGACTAGATTGGTTTTAATTTCAAAACTGATCCCAGCTTCACAAACTCCTTTCAACTATGGACACTCAAGAAAAGAGTTGTTTCCAATTCCAACTTCAATACCATGCCCTTCATTTGCCAGTCTTCTTTCACTCAGGGATGCTATGTACTTACTGAGGTTTTTATTTTATTTTATTTGTTTGTTTTTGCAACAAGTGCTGACACACATAGAGTAAAATAAAGATATAGAATAATCTATTAAAAGTTAGCTGAAGTTTTTAAAAAGAAAAAAAAATAATTAAAAGAGATAAGTAGGAAAACTACATTCTGCAGCAAGCTACCAGAGAACACAATAATGTTAGCACTAAGCTTACATGCAATAAATGATATAGCATCAAAATTTAAAAGAAGTTAATTGGTTAAAGAGGAAATAGGCATTAAAACCATAATAGTTGGAGAGTTCAATTTTACCATTTCAAAAATATATAAATCTAACAAAAATATACAAGAAAGTTATAAAGAAGGTGAATACAGTATTAGAAAAGTTTGATAGTATTGACTTCTGGAGAAAATTGAATGGAAATAGAAATGAATGTATTTTTTATTCTCAGTAGTACATGATATCTAAACAAAAATTGGCTGTGTATTAAGACATAAAAGCAGATATGTTAAATGCAATCTTTTCAGATTATATTGCGATAAAAATTACATTCAATAAAGGACTTTGAAAACATAGATTAAATTGAAAACTAAATAATCTAATTCTAAAGAATGAGTGGGCCAAAAATAAATCATGTAAATTATCAAGACATTCATTAAAGACAATAAGGAAACATTAAATTTAATGAGAAGCAGCCAAACCAATATTTGAGGAATATTTTGTATTTTACATCAGTGAAACAGCAAAAGGATAGGTCAATGATTTGGACAATAATTAAATTAAAAAAAAATCAAAAATAACCAATTAAACACCAAATTGAAAATCCTGAAAATCAAAGGAGAGATTAATAAAATGGTAAATAAGAAAACCACTGAACTAATATGAATTAATAAATAAAACAAGGATCTGGTTTTTATGGGGTGAAACAATGAAGAAGATAAACCATTGGTTAAATTGAGTATTAAAAAAATGAAGAAAACCAAGTCACCAATATAAAAAATGACAAAGATAAGTTCATCACTCTTGAAGGGACAATTGAAGCAACTATTAGGATATGATTTATCCAATAATTTTTCAATAACTGATAATTTTATCAAAAAGGGATGAATATTTACCAAAAATATATAAGTTGTCCAGATTCACAAGGCAACAAAATACCTTACTCCATTTAAGAAAATAAATTGAATAAGCTATCAATAAATACTCTAACATTACTCAGCCAGATGACTTCACAAGAGAATTATACCAAAGTTTAAGTAATAATTCCAATAATATGTACAATATTTGGAAAAAAATAGGGAAAGAAGGAATACTAGAAAATTTCTTTTATGATACAAATTTACTGCCAATACCTAAACCAGGAAGAGATAAAACATAGAAGTAAAACTATAAACCAATTTCCTAATAAATATTGGTTAAATATTTTAAAATAAAACACTACCAAGCATATTAAAATAATATATCACAAAGATCATAAACTATGGTTTTACTCTAGGAATGCAGGACTTGTTTTACTAATAGGAAAACTATCAATCCAGTTAACCATGCCAATAGCAAAAGCAATAGAAATCATACAATTATCTGAATAGATGGAGGAAAAAAAAAAAACAAACTTGACAAAAGTCAATATCTATTCCTATTAAAAATACACCAACATTTTACAAATGTACCAAGATAAAAAACCCAACTGAGGAAAATAATTCATTAAAAATTAAAATTGAACAAATGGAATTTAAAACTCTCTATGAGTATTAGGTAATCTCCATGATGAGAATGTTGGGACTACATTGACCTAAAATTTTGCACAGTATAAGAAGACATGGAAATGTTTCTGTCTACAGTAATGGAAATCAATGTTGATTGATTGATGATATCAGAAATAGATTGAATAATGAATTAGTGTATCACTGGCTCACTATAAATTCTGTTATTGATGTAAATCATAGATTGGGCCAAAGTTAAAATTTGGTAGAAACGATGTCAGTATGAGAGAAGCATAAGGACAAAATTGAGGCTCTGGTTTCCAGAGAATGTTAGTTCCCCAGGGTCACATAAGAAGGAATATAATCAAAAATGTTCATAGTCTAGCACTTTAACAATGTATAGGACCTCAGAGGCCATATGTTCTAACATATATTGAAATGAAAATCCCTTTTCAAATATTCTTAATAAGTTTTCATTCAGTCTGCATTATAAGATCTCCAGTAAAAAGTACCCATCATCTTTTAAGATAATCCATTCTATGTTTGAAAAGCACTAATTGATGAGATTTTTTCCTCTTTCAATACATCTCTAATTCTCAGTAACATCCAGTTATAAATTCTAATTGAGCCTCAAGAGACCAAGTAGAATAAGTCTAAGCCCCGTTTCATCCAATAGCCCTTCAAATTTTTGAATATTACAATAACAGCAACAATAACAATAACTAATATCTCTATGGCATTTATTATTTGCCAGACATTAAACATTGTACAAGTATTATCTGATTTGATCCATATGACAAAACTGTGAAGTTGATGCTAATGTTATACCCATTCTAGAAATGAAAAAAAAAAAAAAAAAAACTCAAACAGATATTGAATGATTTGCCCAGGATCACAAAACTATTATTGGCACAGGCCAGATTTGAGTTCAGGTCTTCCTAACTGAAGCCTTAGAGCTCTAATGAGTGAATGACATAGCTAATAACTATCATAACATCATCAGATCTTGCAAGCTCCAATGAGACTTAGGGATGTTCTGGACCAAATATTTCATTTTATAGATGAGAAAACTAAGTCAGAGAGAAAGACAGAGAGAGAGAGAGTGGGAGAAAGAGAAAGAGAGTGAGAGGGCGAAATAACTGATCTTAGCCATGGTTAAAAATATTTTAGAGACAGTGCTTTTCTGTTTTTTTCCTCATTAGATTATACTCAGTGTACCTGAATTTCTGTCTAGAATTCTTTCATCATCTCACCTCACTTGACCTCAATGGTAAGATGAGGTGATTGAACTAAGTGACCTCTAAAGTT
The DNA here is from genome assembly GCF_048593235.1 of Sminthopsis crassicaudata. NCBI lineage: Eukaryota > Metazoa > Chordata > Mammalia > Dasyuromorphia > Dasyuridae > Sminthopsis > Sminthopsis crassicaudata. The sequence continues at coordinate 20,653,816 of NC_133618.1, forward strand.
CATTTTACCTTCAAATTCACCCATTGAACATTCTTTTATTGTAGAAAGCAGGAACTCTGGAGAAATATATTTGAAACAAGGTGTTAACTCAGTGGAATTGATGAGATAATGGTTCTCTAGTACACATATATACTTAGTAATTATTATGGTGATGTAATGGTTCTCTAGTTCACACATACTCAGTATATTGTAATGATGTAATGATGTAATTGTAATAGGGCATTTAAATTAGGGACAAAGTCACTCAGGGGGAGACTGGTTGGTGTAGTAGGATGAAATTCTGAAAAGGTGTACTTGAATCTCACTCCACAGAATACTCAAGGCTAACTACCTATTCAATGTGAGATAATGGCTGTGTAAGCATATGTGTAGATGATGGCTCTTCTCATAATTGGGTCTTGCTGAATGTTTGGTGGTAAGGTAATTGTAGGCAAGGACTGGAGGGCAGAGGGAGAGAAGTCAAGGTCACTTGGCAGCAGGATAAGGAAAGAGAGGCTGGAGACTCCAGACTCCAGAATCCAGAATACACCTTTGGCAAGCCATGTGGTACTTTGCCTGCCTTCTTCACTTCTCCTGCTAAAGATCAAGAACTTTGATTTATCCTGACTCTGACTGACCCTGAGGCCCTCCTGGGAACTAGCTGATACTTTACAGATTAGGACTGTCAGATTGTCAGACTGATGGAAGAGACTGGATCAAATGGAGACTGGGTCAGACTATGGCAGACAGATTGTGTAAGAGACAATAAAGACTGGACTCTATTCTTGTCCATTCTTGTGGTATCTATTCTGCTGAGACCAAGGCCCTTCAGGAGGAGCTCCAGAAAGCTAGCCCAGACATTATATTTTATGTTTCTTCTTATACATTAAAAAAGGAGCAGTATGCTCTAGTAGAAAGCACTGAAGTGACAATCAGGAATTAGCTACACTATTTGCTACTACTTTCTCTATAGACTTAATCCACAAATAATTTTGTTGACCCTCCCATTAACCATGTGCTAACTATTTGCTTTTAGTTTATTTATTTATTTTTCTAAATTTTCTAATGTGATGATTGATGTCAAAATGCTATGAAAAGTTTAAAGTCCCAAGAATATGTAGTTATACCAATATAAAACACTTTATTTTATGGTTGTTACAAGATGAAAAAATTTACAAACTGAGACATCAATGCCTTTGATTAACCTTTGATAGAAATAAAAGGCCCTTCTGGTGGTAATGTAGGTTTACCAAAATGACCCCCTTTCATTGCCTTAATATATGCACTGAGCCAATGTGGGGAATTTGAAACTAATTCAATAGTACATGAAAGGAAAATGAAATATAGTGTTAATCATGGACAAGTTAATATTGATCTTTGGCAGAATATTCACTTTGCTGAAAGTTCTCATTATATGAATGGATGAAAATATTACAACCACTTGTGATAAGTAAATGTTAACTTAGTCATCATATCGGTGTGTATTTTTTCAGTAAAGTAGGCAAACTAAAAGGTTTTCAGGTAAGAAAGCTTTGTGAGATTGCCTGGAAATGATTTCTTCTTATATTTTAAGATGTATGCAAAGCTGGCTGAAATCAAATCACAGGTAGAGTCAATAGTTGCTTGCATCAGTCTTTCAGGAGCCCTTCTACTTATCCCTATCCCAAACTTATATCTGTTAACTGATTCTTACCATTCTGTTATTTGGCATACTGTATAAACATACTGTGGATAGATTGGTGTACTTGCACTAGGATTCACTTAGTCAATAAGAAATTATTAAACTTTTACTATTATCTAAGACATTGTGATCTGGGATGTGAAGAGATATGTTAAACAGAAAGACTTGTTTTTGATTTTTTGTCTCTAATATTTACTGGTTATATGATTATAGGTAAGAGATTCTGGCCTCTCCAAACTTCTCTAGGGCATAAATAGCAGATCACAAGCTATCTTGTTGGTGAAAGGAGTTTAAAAGAAAAGTAATACGATATCAGACATTGATTATTCATATGTGTATTCTTGGGAGAAGAACGATAGCACTACCTTTCTATTAATTATACCTCATAATAAATGAGCTTAATAATTTTATTGGAGCACTCATTTTGATGATAATAAGAAAGTATTTTCAAAAGTGACCAGTAATATCACAAAGTGATGTCTAGATTTGCACACCAATTGTATTTTTTTGTGAGGCAGAGGTAGATAAAGTCATCAGCTTCACTCCTAAATTCATCAAAGTCCGGTGGCTAGATAAAAGCCAAAATTACTGACAATGTTCTGGGATGCAATGAATGTCCCTGATATCTTTGATGTCTGACCAAGCTTTACATGCTTCACAGTTCCTGCTTCAGCCCCCTACATGGCTATTGGAAATTTTCTCTTTCTGTTTTGCTCATTATACACAGTGAATTCATCACATACTCGGGGTAGACATATTCCTAATTCAACAACAATTTAAAACCCATTGGTTGTCTTCAACTTAGTTTACTCTGTCCATGATGAAGGTTTTGCTGGGGTGTAATTGCTGTGCTTGCTACAGCTCCTTTGAGCCACAGATAGAAACTGGATGAAAGGTGGACACCAAAGGTAGATAAGCAGCCTTGAAGAGAGCATGGCAAACCCTCACACTAGTGATGTTACTCCTCCCTGAACACATTATGAGAGTAAAAAGAAAAGCAGAAGAACTTAAATCAAATTTTGTCCACTCTGATTTTTGAGTAAAGACAATTCTAGTCCAAAATACTTCAATATCATCACTATCATCTTTGTCATATTATTTTTCATTTGACACATAATAACATTCAGGCCAGTATTATAAATTAGAGGAACAAAAACATTTTTGCTTGAATGGACATTTTCTCTGTGTGTGTATGTGTGAACATATAAATGTTTAAAGAAATCATGATTCAAAGATGTTAAATGACTTGCCAAAAGTTTCAAATCTACCAAAAAAAAAAAATAGGTGAACATATATCTTCTGATTGCATTACAATCTTTCTTCCATGACAATACTAACTTAAATAAGGTACCATAGTTATAATTTTGGCCAGTCTCACACTGTATTCTTTTCTATAATACATTGTATGTTCAATTTGAGGTATTATATCTGAAAGACCAATGGGTTTGACATTAGAGAACCTGGGTTCATATTATTTTTCTGATACTTGCTGATTGTTGACAGGGTCTTACCTTATCATGACCTTAATTTTCTCATCTGCAAAATGAATAAGTTGTGTTTGATGCTTGAACCTGCCTCTAATTTAAAAAAAAAGCCTCAGAGAAGGAGAAATAAACTAAAGACACACACACAAAAAAACACTTAGAGCATTATTCTTTCAGAGTGTCATGATTCTTCAAGCAATTTAAACTCAAGCCAAAGAGAAACAGAGATAATTGCACCAACTTGTCCAGTTGGGGGGATTAAAAAGGAAGCCAAAGTACACAAATTCAAATAGACTTGAATGAATACAATTTTCCTCCAGACGTGGTGTGCATGCAGGTGATTTGCCCACATTATAACTTTTATATTTCTCTTTGCATCACCAGGAAGTCATGTATTTTCTCTGCTGAATTCACAGAGAAGCATTGTAAAAGGTACTCGGATTTCACAGGCAGGGGATGTATTTGGCATTTACTATTCCCTGTGGTTAATCCACCTGCACTAGAATGAAGCATCAGTCCTTTGAAAGAACTACTGCTTTTAGAAATGCTAATGTCATAGGGACTTTTTATTATTTTTACAAAAGCAATTGCTTTTCTTTACCCTGTAGTTGTATACTGAATGTTATTTTGAGAGCATTTTCACACTAATTTCATTTCACTGATACTCTGGTTAAGATACTGCCCACTTGCCATGAGGCACAAAGGAAAATGCACTTTCATAAAAGGAAGGAATGAGATGGAGGCATTCTTATGGAAGCTTTTCATCTTTTTCCTTCCTGTTTCAGAACTGTTCTCCTCTAATGCTTTTACATTTGGGGCTAAGTCTACAGTTTTAAAATATTGATCCTTTTATCTTCAGGTCTTTCCTGGCAATAGCAGGCAGCATTCATGAATGAAAATATATGGACTCTTTTGAGATGATCTTTCATATATTCATACCTCTCCAAGACAAAAACATTGTAGTATTTAAGTTTATGTTATATACAGAATTTCATAAAAAAAAAAAAAAAAAAAAAAAAAAAAACAACAACAACAACAATTGATCACCTTCCAGCACCAAAGATTTTCACAAGTGAAACCAAAATGAGAGGCTATTCCCATGATGACTGTTTAGAGTCTACTAGTAGACACTGGTGTGGGATCAAGAGTAACCTAAGCATTCAGTCAATTCTATTTAACCTTTTCCAATCTTAAATTATTTGAATTCAACATTTATTTTTCAAGAACATATAGTAGGATAAGCACTTTGATCTGTCTTAAAAATAGGCAAAAATGAAAGAGACACTGTCCTCAGAGAACTTATATCCTAATGAGAAAGTAAACTCCATAAATAGGGAGCATTAATAATCATTCCTGTTGGAAGAAGTTATTCATTTTTTTAAAAAAGGGTTTGGTTTTGCTTTTATCATTTCTTTATTCTGACAATCCTGAAATATATTTTCTCTAAAAGTGGAGGTTTGGGAAATAAGATCAGAAATCACATAAAGAGTTATTGGTTTTAGTTCTGGCTTTCTTACTAATGTCCTTTGGCCCTGGCTCTGACAATCACTTTCTCTGGACTTCAATTTTTTGATGTGTTAGTCCCTTATTGTAATAATATCATGGCAATAAACCCCACAGCTATAATCCAGTGAATAGTGGAACATATTTTTTTGAGCAGTGCATTTTGGGATCTGTGACAAGCTGGATCTAGAGATGAAAGATAAATTCTGTCCATTAAAAATAAATAAATAAATAAATAAATAAAGTAGAGGTTATGCCTCAGTGAGGGAAAACCTTGTTTTTGGATTTGAGTTTTAATTTGTTCAAAAATCTAGCTTTTATTTTCTGATCCAGAATATTAGCCACTATTGCTTAGGAAGGGATAGAATGTGATGTCAGAAGTTTACCATACCCTGCAAAATCATGTACAAAATGATACTTAATAATTTCTTACCAATTTCCAGTCTAGTTTTTGCTAATAAGTATTATGGTGACATTTCATTTGAGATTTCTGTGTGTCTGTTTTATTTGTTTATTTGCTAGCTATATATGTGAGATAAAGAACTCTGAGACATCTAAAATTCAGTGTTTTGAAGATATAACAAATGTTATCTCTTAGTGAAGAATATCTTTATACTTTGATAGACAAAAGATAAATTATTTCTGATAAGTAGTTACCCCCTGTACTTGTGGAGAACATAGACCATCTGCTACCCTCTCCTCCAATTCCTTAGGAGATAGTCTTTATATATTTTAGATAAATCACTTCTCATTTGGCATTTAAAAAACAAACAAACAAACAAACAAAAAAACTTCTATGATAATGAGAATCTCTGAACTTAGATATTATAATGTTGAGTCAGAGGAACCCTCTAATTTCCTAATACTATAAATTCCCCTTGTATCCCTCCCTAATCCTTTCCCTGAGAGTGACCTCATAAAACAAAGGATATTTTCGAAACTAAAAAGGAAGAAAAATCAGTTTAACTTGTTTATTTAAAAAAGTTTGAAAATATGTACAAGGTGAACTTGTTTTCTAATCTCTTCCTTAGGACCATGTTTCAATAAACATTTATCTATTTATTTATAAATAATGATACCTTTTTATTTTTTTCAAAATACATGGATAATTTTCAACATTCACCATGAAAAACCTTGAATTCCAAATGTTTCTCCCACCTCCTTTTCCCCTTTCCTTGAACACCAAGTGATCCAATATAGGTTTAACATGTGCAATTCTGCTAAACATATTTCCACATTTATCATGTTGCACAAGAAAAATCAGATTATAAGAGGAAAAATGAGAAAGAAAGAAAAAACAAGCAAACACACCACACACACCAAAAAAAGTGAAAATACTATGCTATAATCCACATTCAGTCTTCATCTCTCTGGATGTGAATAGCTCTTTCCAGCAAAAGTCTATAGAAGTTGCTTTGAATCACTTCCTTGTTGAAGAGAACCAAGTACAGTACAGATGATCATCATATAATCTTGTTGTCACTGTGTACAATGTTGTCACCTCACTTTGCATCAGTCCATTTAAATCTTTTTGAAATCAGCCTGCTCATCATTTCTTATAGAACAATAATTTTACATTAAAATCATAGGCCATAACTTATTCAGTCATTTCCCAACTGATGGACATTAATTCAGTTTCCAGTTCCTTGATACTAAAAAACAGGCTAGCCAACACTTATTAATACTGAGAACACAAAGAAAGGCAATAGCTAGTCCCTGTTCCCAAAGAACTAGTAGGCTAATGGGTAAAATGATATGCAAATAACTATGTATAAATAGAATATAGCCAGAAAAGGGGTAGCTAGATAGTGCAGTGGAAAGAGCAATGACCTTGGAGTCAGGAGAAATTGAGTTCAAATCTGATCTTAGGTAGATATCACCAGGTCACACTAGTTTTGTGAACGTAGTCAAAAATTTAACCCCAATTGCCTCACCAAAAACAAACAAATAAAAGACAAAATGATATGGGCCCAATAGAAAATAGGCAGTAGAATGGAGGCACTAAAATTAAGTGGGATGAGAAAAGCCTTCTTGTAAAAGATAAAATTTTAGCTGGATTTGAAGGAAGCCCTGGAAGTCAACAAGCAGATATGAAGAAACACATTTCCAACATGGACAATCATCAGTGAAAATGTTAGGCATTCACCTGGAAGCCTGGGAAGAAAGTACTACCAATAAAAGGAAAACTCAGAAGAAGGAAATGTTGAGATTAAAGTATATATGAAATATTCAGTTTGAGATGTCATATATAAGTGCAGATTTGAGGTTGATGTTAGAAGAAAAGTTAGGACTAAATAAGTAGATCTGAAAACCATTAGCATAAAAAGGGTAATTTAAAATGTGGGAGTTGATAAGGTAATCAAATAAAATTACATATAGAGAAAAGAAAAATATCTAGGACAGAATCCTGGAAATATCCACTTTTTATGGAGCAGCAAAAATTTGTAGTGAGCTAAGGCGCTGGGCAAAGATTCTGGCTGCAGAAGGGAATAATGAAGTTGGATTCAAAGGATGTGAATTCAAATTCTGATTCTGTCATCTTTGTGTCTTTAATCAACTATCTTCTTTCTGAACCACACAGGTATCACAAAAACAAAGAGTTTCAATTAGATGAAGAGAGGAAAATAAGAGCTCAAAAGCAACAAGAGAAGTTTAGGAGTTTAAATGTGCTTGGTCAAGAATCTGCCCATCCATCCATTCCTATAATTTTGATAGAAAAATCAGCTTAATTCAAATGGAACTTGCAAAGGAGAATAAAGAGAAAAAAGAATGAAGAATGATAACAAGATAAATGAGGCACAATGAGTGAAAACTGTAGTAGGAAAGAAAAAAAAAAAACAAACAAAGAAATAAAAGAAAAATCCTTAGTAATGTAATTCCAACCATGAGCTAAAAAGAATCCTTAGAGATATTCTCATTCAACCCACTGAATTGATTAATAAGGAACCAGAAAGTAATAGTAAATTTCAGATTTGATAGCAGGCTGTTCTGAGAGAAACTCCACTGCTCTTTCCAAAAAAAAAAAAAACAAACTTAACTTTGCTGCACCCATGAAGGTCCACACTGAGGATGTGGCTTGTGACAGGGGCCTCATACTCATTCTTTGGCCTATACTTGAATTATCCAGAGCCCAAGAAATAAGGAGCCCACCAAGGGCTAAAGGGTATCATTAAGCAATCAACCAATAACTATTGATGATCAACCACTTTAAAACCACTCTTTAGAGTACCAGGGGCATAAAGATAAAATGTTTAACACTTTTTGCTTGAAAGGAATGTATGTTCAATTAATAAGACAATATGTATGAAATTATCTGGGAAATATATGCAAAATAAGAAGAGGATATTCTTTTCAGAAATGTGGTAGAATAAGATGAAACTGGGGGGAGGATGCAAACATAGCAAGATAGGTTGGAGAACTTTGATATAAATTCCACTTAGAAAGATATATTTGAAAATATATAGTAATTTTATATTTCCAATAAAAAATAGAAAGCAGTTGAATATAGGGCTTCAACAGAGAATGAACTTCTGAAATAGAATTGGATTAAGGGAAAGATGGTATTATTCACCAATTAGGTGTTTTGTTTTTTCATGAAAGGAGAACACAAGTTATTTAGAGTTGTGATAGAGACCTTGCAGAACATTTCTATAGATGTTATTTAAGGAATCATTTGGTAATTAGTGGGCAAAACAGAGATCCAGAAAAACTTTCTATAGAAAATGAATTGTAAGGGATCTTTTGATGACTGGTGGAGGGAGGAGAGGATTTGGTTACTTAAGTTGCTTAACAGCAAGCTCATAAGAATTTGAGGGCAATGGAGCACAGAAGGGCCTGCTTTTAGGGGTTAGAATAAATGGAGAGGAACAATAGTGCTTGTCAAATATTAATCTAAGTGAATATAGAGATTTCTCTGGGGATTACAGGCAAAGGATGAAGCAGAGGGGCAAAAGGAGCAAGGATGTCAGGTCAGATACAGAAAGGAGCAAAACAAGTAGAACAATTATGGATAAAGGAGATGCAACAAGAAAAAAGCAGGAAAATCTGTCTTGAAAGGAGACAGAAAGCCCTTTCTCTAAAAAGATAGTTTTGTCTGAAATTTTCAGTGAGAAAGAAGGACAGATTGGAAAGGGAGAACTTAAAAGAACATCCAGAGAAATGAATAGAATACAAATACAAAGGAAATGAGATTCTGGGCCTAATGAAAATGGTCTTCACTTTCCAAAAGAAGGAAAGGGGAGTTTGGGACAAAAGGATGTAGAAGTCACGGAATTAAAGAAACAAAGGAGAAAGTTTCAAAGAAAACTTTGAAACAATAAATAAAACCTCACAAATATGGATAGAACATAACATAAAGTATGAACATGTAAAGATGATAAAATAGAGGGGAAATCATCTTTAATACGTTTTATTGAATTGGGTGATAAGATAAATTGGTTTTGATTTCAGGACAAAAAACAAGGCTGCTTTAACAAGCGAGAATGTAGTTTTCATGAAGGGTTTGATTTGCAGAGGATTTTGTTATACTACTCAAAATGGGAAGAAAACTGACCTTGGGTGGATTCTTTCATTTAATATATGAGATCATTGTTAGAAGACATATCCTAGTAGAAGCAAATTGAAAAAAAAGAAAGATTGCATTTGTGAATGCAATAACATGGTTAAATGTTCATATTTCATCAGTGCCATTTTTCTCTCATGTACATATTGCTACCTGCACACTGGCCACCATTATTTCTAAATGTCACCCAGTCAGTCAAAAAGCACTTATTTTCCAGATAACATGTTGAACACTCGGTATTCAAAGAAAGGTGAAAAAATACTGCCAAAGTTTTAATTTACATTTCCCTCAATGTCCAACTTCAAATCTGCCCAGTACTTCAATGTCTTTTTTAGAATGCCTGTTTAATGAACTGGATTGCATCTAAAAAGTTCCTCCCCTTTTTCTTCTATTTTCTTGTTCTCATTGAAACCTGATTGTAACTGATGACCCAATCTCCCTGGTCATCCATTCTGATACTGAGTGAAATTCCATTGATATAAGCCTCCCAAGTCAATCCTACTAAGGAAGCCAAAATACATTAATTCCCATTATCACTTCAAGTCTCTCTTCTGACTATTGATGAGATAGGAAAGGGGGAACCCCATTTTAGTTGGTGCAAAGATAGTCCCATTACAGTTCAGTATCCCCTGTAAATGAATTTACAGGCCCGAAAACCTAGATTGATATAAAAGATTTATTGTAGGAATTTGGAAGTAAAGTTAAAGGTAGAAAGATGCCAGGGCCAAAGGTGGTCGCTAGATGGGCAGGAACCCTTACATGGCCAGAAGGATACCATGTTTTGCGGGGAAGAGCTCCTGCAAAGAGAGAACTCCAGTCTGGCTCTTTTTATACCTAAAGGGGTTTGTGGGCAGTACCCCAAATTCTTGGTGGGCTTTTCAAATAAGGAAGAAACTGTTTGTGGGGAGTTGGGGAAACCTGAGCAGACAGTGGGGGCTGAGAAAACCCAAGCCAGCTCAGATCTGGTGGGGGCTTGGCCTGGATATTCAAAAGGGTGCTTTTTGACCAGGATTTGTGAATCAAAGGTCAGCCATGGGGGTTGGGAAATCAGAAAGGAAATCTTAAAAGGACCTCAATCCCCATCACTCAGTAATTTCTCCTTTTCAATTCATGTTTATCATGCAATGAAGACTCCAATAACTGCTACTTATATACTCCTATGGAATTCTCCTACTTCACCTAGTTCATGGCTTAGGTGACAGACTCTCTGTCTAAACTCCTATCTCATACTTGGAGACATCATCATACTTTATACTCCCTCAAACACAGTAAATTCTTATTTCATTAGTTTTCTCATTCCTTAACATCTATATCTCTATTCCATCTCAATTTTGCATAGAGTTGGTAAACTTAATCTTACCCACAATTATTCTACTTTCAGATTCAGGAACTGTGAAATTCCTTTATCTGATCACACTATTTTATCATTTTTATTATTATTTTTTTTTTGCCTTTGCCCAATGCCCAATTTTCCCAGTCTTTGAATAGCCTCCAATCTCTCCATCCCTTACTTCTTTTCTTAGTCATCATCTTTAAAGTAGCTAAACTCTCCTTTCTCTATTGTGATTCTTTAGTAAAGTCATTAAGACTCACCCTATCCTATAAATGTGTGTTCCATTTCTACTTTTGTAAATGATCATGGTTTGTCCATGCCTCACTAGGTTTAAACTCATCCTTGCACCACTAACTCCTATTTACATTCTAAATGGGACTATAAAAACAAAATAAACTGACAAGATCTATGAAAATTTTTGTTATGTAATTTCAACAGGTCTCTCATTGTACTAAGGTAATCAAATTATACTTCTATTTCCTTTCCAATTTCCATTCTTTGAAGTGGTATAATAAATATTTTCATTGCTCTTAAAACTTGCCATGATAACCCTGTCTGTAAAGGGCTGAATCTCTGAGCAGATATACTTGAATAGCCAAGCATTTGAGGCTAATTACCAATTGGACAATACTCTATTAACATATGCTTAGAGAATGGCCCCGCCCAACTATTCTGTGCTGGCTCTGAAAAGAGAGATCAGAGGGTGGAATAAGGAATAAGACAAGCAGGAGTGACTTTTTGGGAGTGGAGAGAGAGAAAGGAGGTGAGGAGATTCCTGTGTCCATTCCTCTCATTTTGACCAAGAACAAAGATCAAGGACTTTTGCTGATCCTGATTCCAGCTGATTCTAAGTTATCCAGGATACTAAGTCATTGCACCTGTCTCTACCCCATCAGCTGAGAATCTTGTCTCATATTGCACTCAACAAATTGAGTACATTCACTGATAACTTGCTGTTCTCTCCTCTTCTATATCGAATCAGTCAGCCCTTTTTCCTCCACAGTCTTGCACAGAGATACACCTATTAATCAAACCACCATATATATATATATATATATATATATATATCTTTTATTTTTCCCATTTTGTATTCTCCAAAAGATTTCTCCCTCTATCATCCTTGTAACGTGCTATTGTCTCCAGAAGCTGCCGATCGCTCTCTGGGAGGAGATCTGCTGTGTCAACTCAAATCTCTCGGACAGATTCTTCTTCCTGTAGAGAACCTTGTCTCCAGACAGTTGCAATTAACTCTGGTCCAGAGAAGTGATTTCCCTTCTTGCAGAGAGCTGCCTCAAGTCTGGTCTAGAGCAGAGACTGACTTTTTCCCAGGACCAGATGGACTTACATGTAAATTCTACTAAACATTTAAAGAAAAATCAACTCCAATACTATATAAACTATTTGAATAAATAGAGAATGAAGGAGGACTACCAAATTCCTTTTATAACACTGACATAGTACTGATATCTAAACCAGGTAGGTTGAAAACAGAGAAAAAAAATTATAGACCAATCCCCCTAAGGAATATTGATGCAACAATCTAAAAGAAAATATTAGCAAAGAGATTATAGATAGTCATCCTCAGTATAATACACCATAAACAAATAGGATTTATACCAGGAATGCAGGATTAGTTCAATATTAGAAAAATATTAGCATAATTGATATTAAATATCAATATCAATAACCTAATTAACAAAAAAACATATGATCATCTCAATAAATGCAGAAAAAGCATTTGATAAAATCCCACACCCATTCCTATTAAAAACACTACAGAGTATAGGAATAGATGAACTTTTCCTTAAAATGGTCTGTAAAACCATCAGTAAGCATCATATGTAATGGGGGTAAACTGGAAGCATTCCCAATAAGATCAGGAGTGAACGAATTTGTCCACTATCATCATTACTATACACTATTGTAGTAGAAATGATAGCTTTGACAATAAACGATGAAAAAGAGATTAAAGTAATTAGAATAGATAACAAGGAAACTGAATTATCACTCTTTACAGATGATATGATGGTATATTTAGAGAAGGTATATTTAGAGAACCCCAGAGATTATACTAAAAAGCTCTTAGAAATAATCCACAACTTTAGCAGAGTTGCAGGATACAAAATAAATTCACATAAATCATCAACATTTTTATACATCACCCACATTGGGCCCCAAAATATAATATTCTGTTTTGATTTCTGGAGGTCTTGGGACCAGCCTTGCTTTCAGCAAAATAATAACCATTAGAATAAATAGAGATAAAATCCAAATTCTTTATTAACTCCTTCACAATCTGTCTCCTTCACCTGGGACCTGGCTAGCTTTCTGGGGGAATTTCAGACAGACTTAGTCTGAGTGGAGAAATGAAGAGGACAGGCCACCCACCACAATGGTGGGAGATAGAATGTCTCTCTCTCAGTCCTTGTTGGGTCTTATATACTCTATTATAAATACATTATCATAGATGTCAATCTTGTAGAACTATATTAAGATATAGTAATATAATGATTCTCTAGTTTACATGTACTTAGTACTTAATATACTGTGTCTCTTCAACAATGAGATGGTTCAAACCAATTCTAATTGTTCAGTATGAAGAGAATTAGCTATATCCAGAGAGAGAACTATGAGAAATGAGTGTGGACCACACCATAGCATTTCCACTCTTTCTGTTATTGTGTGATTTTATTTTTGTTTTACTTCTCAGGTTTTTTTTTTTTTTTTTTTCTTTATTTCTAGATCCAAATTTTCTTGTATAGCAAGTTAACTATATATATATATATATATATATATATATATACATACATCTATTGGATTTAACATAGATTTTAACATATTTAACATGTATTGGAATACCTGTCATCAAGGGCAGAGGATGGGGAGGAGAGGAAAAGTTGAAGCAGAAGGTTTTGCAAGGATAAGTGTTGAAAAATTACCTGTGCATATGTTTTATAAATAAAAAGCTATAATAAAAAATTCTCACTCACCTCAGAAATCTTCTTTTGACTGATCCCAGTAACAAATTATTCTAACAATTACTCAATTCCTCCCTTAGTTTCTCTCTCTCTCTCTCTCTCTCTTCTCTCTCTCTCTCTCTCTCTCTCTCTCTCTCTCTCTCTCTCTCTCTCTCTCTCTCTCTCTCTCTCTCTCTCTCTCTCTCTCTCTCTCTCTCTCTCTCTCTCTCTCTCTCTCTCTCTCTCTCTCTCTCTCTCTCTCTCTCTCTCTCTCTCTCTCTCTCTCTCTCTCTCTCTCTCTCTCAATTTTAGAGAAGAGCAAACAAAATTTAGTAAGGGCAAGTGATTGCTTGAAAACCATGAAATGCATTAATGCACCACATGAAACTCAAACTGAGTATTAGGATTCCAAATGCAGTGTCTTTCCCCTAAAACATATTGCCTTTCCTGAAGAAATATTTCTTATTTGTAGATTTTTTTTCTTTTAAAAAATGTGTAAAGAAATATATTAGTCATGGCTAGTGGTTAGATATTGATTGGTTCCCAGTGTTTAAAAAAAATATCCTGCAATTACTGAGGTACTGAATTACCATATTATTTACACTTTGTTGTTAATGGTAAATGATTTTAGCAGAAAATCAGTTATAGCAAATTGAAATGTGTTTGATGTTCACAATTAGGAACTTATGTGTTGTTATAATATATAATATCTTTATAATCAATATATATTTTTATTGTATGTTCATAATTATCTTCAATAACAGAAAATATGGAATGTAAATTAGTGGACTTTCCATTTGTTGTTCTCTGTATGAAAGAGTTAATGGAAAGACTGCTCAGATTATATAAATGTCTAAATGGCACAAGCAATTACTTAAACTTTATTTTCAGGGTCCATTATTGTGGGCTTTAGCTTTTTATTCACTTTTCACTGCATTGTAGACATTTAAATAAAAGATAGCTTTCAAGTCATTAGCATTGAAAGGGATCTCAGAAATTGTCTTCTCCTATGACTGCAATTTCCAACTATTTCACCCAAATTAATTTATTTCAGATTTGAAAATGTCAGTATATTCATAAATATTGAATTTTTTAAAAAGGTTCAGTGTACCAAAAGTATTTATCTGTTAAAAAATCACCACTTACAGATAATTACAGGTTAGTTGGTATAATTCACATATATTATGGCTTCTGTGGGATTTAGTGCATATCTGTTTCTAAAAGAATATCAAAGAATTATTAAAGATAGAGATAAGGTATAAAAAGGTCCTTCGAGTAGAAATTTAAAAAAAAATTACAATTACTGTTTTTCATTTAAAGACACTTCCTTATATGTGCCCCCATAAAAAATATTGACATTCACAAAGGGGCTCAAGTTTTTGGTGACTCTTTTTTTTTTCTCTCTCTTTGTGTTGATAAACCAGGTTTCCTCTTCTCATCTACTTTTGAAAAGTGTTTTGTTTGCAATGTTAATTTTTAAGTGATTTAAGAAATATTTTATTATTAGCAAATATTCAAAATCCTTTATTAGATTTGGAAAATATATTAGAATCTGTCTACAACTAGCTCTTTTAACTTTTTAATGTTTTATTTTTCCAGTTACATGTAAAACATTTTTAAAATTGTTTTTAAAATTTTGAGTTTGAGATTCACACTCTTCTTCCCTGCTTAGTCAACCCTCACTGAGAAGGCACTTGTGAAGTTATTCAAAATATTTCTGCAAAAGTCATATTGAAAAAGAAAATAGATCCCTTTCTTCCCTTACAAAAAGAACTTATTCTTTCTCTTGATATGGATGGAATTTTTCATCAGATGTCTTTCAAAGTAGTCTTGGATTATTGCATTGCTAAGATTAGCAAAAATATTCAAAGTTGATCATCCCACAATATTATTATTATATTTTAGACAGTACACTTCACTTTGCATGAGCTCATGGAGGACTTTGAAGGTCTTTCTGAATGTATCCTTCTCATCATTGGTTATAGAACAAAAGTATTCCATCAAAAGTGATTTGCTTCTCATTATGCTCTCTAATAATCTTTCTCTTCTTTTACTCTCGTCCATCCTCATATCCCCATTTCCCTCTAATTTTCTGCAGGGTAAAATAGATTTCTATATATGTATTGAGTGTATATGTTATTTCCTCTTTAAGCCAATTCTGATGAGAGTGAATTTTACTTCCCACACCTCTCCTCTATTCTAAAAGCTTATTTTTTGGCAGATAATTGACACCATTCTACCTCTCTCTTTATTTTTCTCCCAGTACATTATTCTCTCATCCTTTAATTTATTTTTTAGATATTGTATCTTCATATTGAACTCACACCTGTGCCCTCTGTATATGTGTTTGTGTGTAATACTAATTCTAACTGTCCTAATAATTAGAAAGTTCTTATGAATTACAAGTATCATTCTCCCAGAATCTAAACAGATTAACTTATATTATGTCTTTTATTATTTCCCTTTCCTAATTACCCTTTCTGCTTCTCTAAAACATGTATTTTAAAGTCAAATTTTGTATTTGGCTCTGCTCATTCCATCCTGAATGTTTGAAAGTCCTCTATTTCATTGAATGTCTACCTTTTCCCCCGAAGGATAATATTAGTTTTGTTAGGCATGTCATTCTTGCTTGTAATCCTACCTCCATTGCTCTCTGAATATCATAATCCAAGCCTTCTGATCTTTTAAAGTAGATGCTGATAAATCTTGTGTTATCCTGATTGTGGATATATTAAACTTGAATTTATTCTTTCTAGATGCTTGCAATATTTTATTCTTGATTTGGGAGTTCTGGAATTTGGCTGTAATATTCCTGGAAGTTTTCATCCTGGGATCACTTTCAGAGGTTGTCAATTGATTCATTCAATTTCTTTTTTACCATCTGGTTCTAGAATATCAGAATGATTTTCCTTGATATTTTCTTGAAATATTTTGTCAAGGCTCTTTTTTTCCCCTTTATTCATGGCTTTTAGGCAACTCACTGAATTTTAAAATTATCTCTCCTGAATATATTTTCCAGGTCAGTGAGATATTCCACATTTTGATTTTTAAAAATTTTTTGTTTTGTTTTATTTCTTGATTCCTCATAAAATGATTGGCTTCCATTCCATTAGCTCAAATATAATTGTTAAGGATTTATTTTCCTTAGTATTCTTTTGTTCCTCCTTTTCCAGTTGGTCTATTTTTGCTTTTTAAAACATTACTCTCCTCATTAGCCTTTTTAATTTTTTTTTCTTTTGCATCAGTTTCATTTCTCTTCCCAATTTTTCCTCTACCTCTCAACTATATTTTCAAAATTCCTTTTGCACTTTTCCATGGCCTGAGAGGAATTCTTATTTTTCTTGGAGATTTTGGATGTAGGAGGTTTGGCTTTCTTCTTCTTCTGAGCGGGTGTTTTGATATTTTTTGTCACCATAATAACTTTCTATAGTCAAAATATTTTTCTGTTGTTTGCTCTTTTCCCCAATCCATTACTTGGCTTTTAACATTTTGTTAAAGTATGGCTCTATTTCCAGTATAAGTGTATCAAGTTTCAGGGATTTTGCTTAGCTGTTTTCAGAAATCTTTTTACGGATCAGTAATATAAGCCATTACTGAAACATAGATCTGAATATGGGTAAAGTGACAGAGTTCTCTCAGTAATAGCAAACAGACACCTGTAATCTCCTTCTGATTAGCTGTTTGGGTCCATAATCTATAGACTGAAACTTTTGGAAGCCATCTCTGCTGCAATTGCTGATGTCACCATTGTTGATTCATTGGCTCCCAAAATCTGTTTCTGGATTTCTTGGCTCCTGGATTTCTTGGAATTCATAATTCCTCTCTCCAATTTGGATCATAGTCATGATCATTCATCATTATCCTTGCCACAGCATTTTTTGTTGTTGTTGTTGCTTTTTGTTTTTTGCTTATGTGTTTTTTTTTCTTATACATTTTTTCATACTTCAAATCTCTTTTTATTATTTAGTTATTTTGCAGAACATAAAACATGACATAGTAGAAATGATTCTAGAAATTTGTCAAAATTTATATCTTAAAAAAAAATCAACCCTTTCTTGCTATATAATCCTAGTTAAACCAATTGATCTCTCTGAGCTTCAGTTTATCTATTAGCCACTTCTACAAAAGAATACTTGCATTACCTACATTTCAGGGTTGTTATACACCTTAACTATGGTAACATTTACTTTTAAAATGCTTTCATGTGAAATTTGTACAAATCAAAATTGTTATTATGTTGATCAATGTCATCATTGTACTAATATTATGAATGATTTCAGGTAGCCAATTTTTGAAGGTAGAACCTATATCTTTGCAGAATTTTTATAGCAAAAGTCGAAAGGTATATGTGTATATATGTATGTATGCTATGTGTATAACATTGCATATATCCATATACCTACACATGTATCTATGTGTATATGTATGTATGTGAATGCATATATATATACATATATGTATATATATATATATATATATATAGATACATATAATTATATTTATCTATTCACAACATTCTAAAATATTTAAGATGACAATTGTGTCATTTTTAGATTGGGGGGAAATGTTTCTGCCTGCATTAGGTTATTTTATAGCAAGAAAGAGCTCTACAGTAAAAAAAAAAAAAAAAATAATAATTAATTAAAAATATCCATGAAAAGAAGTTTCAGAAGTTCTAGTTGATCCCTTTCTTTATTTGAACATTTTTTAAAATACACACACATTTTAACATAACTAAAGCATTGAAATTGTCCTTTGCATCTGTTGAGTTCACTAGATTATAGACAATGGATATACATTCCTGCAAGAGAAAAATATTATTATCTCAGAACAATGAGTAAAATTCCACAATAGTATACTTTTCCAAGCAATTAAGTCATTCATTGCAGGCAGAGAACTGGAGGTCTAATATATAGAGATGCAGAAATAGGAGGAGAAAGACAACACAATTTCAATTACCTTTCACATAACACTTAAGTGTACATTAATTTATAGTCAGCATGCTTTTAGAAAAATTCCCTACTTCCTGAAACACATCTCCCTGCCATTCAGTTATATCTTTAATGTACATGTTCTAAAGGGAATGACATGTCTCATAATGATGTCTGTGTGCCAATGTGTATGCACTATTTGAACAACAAGAGCAAGGAAAGCTTTTCAACATTTTGCCATCCCTCATTCACTTCTTATCAAAGAGTTAAAAGTTTTTCAATAATGAGAAACTGCATCTTCTTAACTCCATCCCTTTTTTTATCCTTTGACTGCCTTTGTGATTGTAAATTAGCTGCCTACATCATACTTATCCTCTGGCTTTGAGAGATCATTAAAATACCTATTCATGACTGTCTTCAGCAGAACTATATTAAGTAGGGCTTCTGTAAGGGTGGCTGTCCCTTTTATTTGGGTAGCTCCTTTCAATTCCCCCAGTGGCTTCTGAGCAATTTTTCATTTAGCTTTCCAATAAGCAAGTTCTTTAGATCTTTTTTTTTTTTTTTTGCTAACCTCTGGGAATAGTGATGCTTTCAAAAATTCTTGCCTCAGCTTGAGGATTAAAAGCAATATTGTTGATTTTTTCTCCCATTTGTTTCTGCAGTCTTTTCAATTCAATTACAATTAAAATCCATTGACACATCAAATTATCAAGTTCTTTTTACTACTTTATTCTCTACCCAATTTCCCCCTTCAACCATTTTAGTCTGGGAATGCTGAGATCTGTATTTTAAGCAATCATCTGTAAATACTGGATGTAAACTAATTTTCTTTGCATTGTAGCTTTCAAATAAATGATCTCTGTATACATAGAAGTGAGTGTTTTCAATGACAAATTTGTCCTTGCTTAACCTATAAAGATCTCATATGATAGGTATATATACATTTGCATAAATATATATGATATCATATATATGAACTATATCTGTGTGCACACAGTTGACTCCCAAAGGCTCTGGGCATAGGTTTAAGAAAGTTATGACTATTTCATTCCATCTTCAGCAGAATGGGTTACTTTGAATAAATCCTGAATACTTGGTTTGAGGCTGATTAAGATACTTAGGATTCAAAATCTGATTATACTTGCTGCCTCAAGTTCTCCTAATCCCTTTCCTCATTCAGGTTTTTGCTTCTCCCTGTTTTGAGACTCCACCTATGTCTATAAACAAAAGCAACAATTAAGAAAAATAATAGAGCAGATAGGTGGTAAAGTGGATGGAGTGTCCTTCCTGGAGTCAGGAAAATTCATCTTCTGAAGTTCAAAACTGGCCTCAAATACTTACTATCTGTGTGACTTTGGGCAAATCACTTAACCCTGTTTACCTCAGTTCATCATTTATAAAATGAATTGAAGAAGGAAATGGCAAACCATTTCAGTATCTTTGCCAAGATAATTCCAAATGGAGTGATAAAGTCACATAGGACTGTAGTTTCAAGTTTCAAGAAACACCAGACTTCAAATTATATTAGTTATATAAGCTTGAGTAGGTTATTTTAAAATGTACTTCAGATTTCTCAATTGTAAAACAAAGAAATAATAGAATTTAATTTTTAGAATTGCTTTAATTTAAATGTTCAAATGAATTAATATTATCAAATACTTTGTAAAACTACACATAGACATACACATTTACCACATATATTCATCTATATGTGCATATATGTGAACACATAACTAAATATTATCTATATTACATAACTATATTTTACCACATATAACCATATATGAATATGTGTTTTTATATATCTAGTCACAAATAGAGAGATTAAATTTTTAAAGAGAAAGAGAGATTCATTTGTGAATTACAATTAAATTACAATTAATTATATTACAATTGAATAATAATTAAAATTTATTGATACATCAAATTGTCACTTTCTTTTTACTGCTGCATTCTTTATTCAGTTTCCCCCTTCAGCTATGGTAGTTTGAAAATTTTGTCACTTGTATTTTAAGTAGTTGTTTATAGTAAATATTGGATGTAATCTGACTTTCTTTACATTCTATTTTTCAAATATAATAACATGTATGTACACTTCAGTACTATTGGTCTCAGTTCCTCATTTGTAAAATGAGCTGGAAAAGATTGTCTGATAGAAAGTAAATAAAATTGTTTCAAATTCTGCATCTTATTTCTTTTCTTTGTAGGTGAAAGGAAATTTATGAGTCTTAAGCTTATATTAACCAATCTCTTTTCATCATTTTACCCTGCTTATTACACTCTAAGTTTTATAATTTACTATAGTAATGATTGTGAAAATGGAAATATTCATTAATCAACATTTCTGGTTAATGATAATTAATTTGTTTTGGACCCTCTTGTCTATCTCTCAGACTTGTCATGATCTCCGTTGCTTTCTCCCAAAAGCTTAAGCATGCATTGTTATCATGCACATTACACTTTTTTTCTGTGAAATTATTTACATTTGTATTTTACAAATATAAAGCATTATTGCAAAAGCACCATGAGACAGGTGCAAATGTTTTTAATAGACATGACCACTAAAATTTATATATTATTTTATAGCTAAAAAGCTCATTTTTTTTTTGATATTTTGAACAATCCCACATAGTAGGCAGTACAATACATCTTATCCCAAATTTTCCTACTCACAGTAGTTATCAATGAGCTGAAGCCCATATTTGAAATGTTGATTTATTCCATGAGTTCATTGTTTGTTAATTGATTTGCACTGATTCAATTTGCTCAACACATATTTATTAAGCTCTTATTGTATGTCAGACCCATTTGTTCTGCGGACACAAAAAAATAAAATGTTCATCTTCGTTTCAAGGAGTTCAGTCTCTTGATATGAGGAGAGAACAAGCAGAGAAGTAGTGTATATAAGATATCTATTATATTATTAAAAAGTAATCATTGGAGAAGGGAAAAATAATCAATAAATGAATGTGTTTTGAGGGAGAACATAAAATGAAATTTTAACCTGTTTCTTGAAGGAACCTTGGGAAACTTGGAGTTAGAGTTGAGGAGACAGATATTTCTTGAATATAAATGAGAATGTCAGGAGAATGAGAATGTAGAGAAGAATGAGGCAGGAAATGACTGGAAAGACAAAAAGAGACCAGATGTATGGACTTTGGGGGGTTAAAAAGAGGTGAAATTGATCCTGGAAGTATCAAGAGATAAAATTTAAGTTTATTTAGTGAGGGAAGGAGGAATGCCAAAATGGACAGATCTCCATTTTTAGGAAAAATCATATTTATAGCCTTATTTTACTTTGCACTTCAATTCAGCAGTCATTTATTAAACATCAGTTATGTGCAGGGAATTATAATATATACTGGAATTCAAAGAAAGAAGTCATATATAGCTCTTACATTCAACAAACTTTAAATGTGACCTTGCAAGTGAGAAGAGAGTCATAATGCTGCTGCTGTATTGCTTTTATTAATGAGAAAGACAATAGCAAATATTGGCATTTTGTTTTTATTTCAAATTTGTAAAATATAGAAAGTAAGTCAATTAATAAACATTTATAAAGAGCCCAGTATAATCCAGATATTGTGTGAAGTGCTGGTGATACATATAAAAGTAAAGGTTGTTGCTACCTACAAGGAGCTCACGTTTATTCTTTCATAATCCAAATTAGGCAATAAGTGCAGAAGGGAAATCTACATAAAAATAGCATATCAAGGGGTTTTCCATCACTTTTCTCTTTATCTTAACCCATAGGAAACTATAAAGAATAGACCTGTTATTTACCTGATTCTGGAAAGTCCAAAATGAAGAAATTCCGTCTAACCAAGCAACTTGCTCCAATTTAGTCTCTTAGAAAGTTGCCTATCTCTAAGAAGGTAAAGGATTTGACTAAGGTCACACAGATAATATCTGTTAGGATTAGAATTTGAAGTGACTCTTCCTGGATTTTAAGACAATTATCCATTTATAATACCTCTTTAGATAACAATGAATTTAAAACATATTAGCTTACTTCTATAGGTAAGTTTGGTTAAATCTTCAATGTACATCTGTTGGATGCTAGGGACAAATCCAAAGACAAACACTGATGCATTTTAAGGAGCCTATTGATGATCCAAATGTGTATTATAGACTCATGACTCAGCCTTATGGAAAAGTATGATCTCTAGTCTGTAATATAATGGTATGTAAAGTAGAATACTCAAACCCCAGGAGAGGATCATTGGCATATGAAAATAGAGGATAGCATCACAGCTAATCGGTGAACTTATAGCCAGGATCTGCTTTCATCCTTTTATTTAAAGCTTGTATGGGTTAATCATGACTAGTCCAAAGAAGAAAGCAGGAAATCTTTTTCCTTTTCCAGGGAATGTGTCCAAGACAAGAGGACAAGCCTGAAAACAGATAGACAAATAAGCAAGGAGAGAAATTCATTATCTGGTCCTAATAAAAATAACTTCTATTTTCCATGGTCTAAATATTATGCACAACCATTACTTGGATGCACTGAAGGGGAATTGTAATGCTCTTTTTCTCTAAATTGTAATTGTTCTCTGGGTGCAGGTTTCTTGGGGAGTTTCTGGAGGCAACCTTGGCTTCAGTTCAGTTTCAATAATCCCAAAATGCAGCCAGGAGTTAAAGTCCAGATCCTTTATTGTCTCTTCAAATATTGTCTCTTCCAAAATCTTATCTCCTCCACTTGGGGCTCAGCTAGTTTTCTGGAGGCCTTCATCTCTCCTTGGTTCCTGAGAGCTCTTGTCTGAATGTCTCCAGCCAGCACAATTGTGGAAGTTGGAATGACTCTTGACTCTGCCTCCAAGAGTGTGGGATTGTGGGTTTCTTCTGCCTTGTGAATCTCCTGGAAGTCAATCTTAGTTCTGATAGTTCTGAGTCTCCTGGAAGCCCATGATCAGGCTTTTCCTTTAGACTTGTGAATCTCCCCACTGAATCCTGGCTCTGAATCTCCTAGAGAGTGGGCTTGTCCTTTTATATGCTCTCTAAAGGTGTGAAGTCTAATGTGTGAACCAATGAGTGAACTCCTTTAAAAGCATGAACTCCTTTAAAGATGTGAACTAAGTACATAACTACCTTGTTTCAAGTTCTGGTCCATAACATCTACTTGTAGGATCAGATCAATCATACTAAATTAGATAATTATTGTCTCTATTCATTCCAGTGACTTACCATTCCTAACAGGGACCCAGTATATAATGGAACAAGCAGTCATGATATTTTTAGGAAGAATGAGAAGTATGTGTTCCATAATACAAGACAGATTCAGTGGGAACACACTTGAGGTATATGTGAAGATGAGATTGATGGAGTATGCAAGGAGGCTTCCATACCCATTTAGTGCCTACTATTACTAATAGACTTAAAAATCAAGTAGTTGAGGAAACAAATCCTTTAGGTATGCGAAACTAATCCTAAAACTCTCCCAAGAAGTTAAGAAGTCTTTCCAACACTAGAAAACCAGAACATAACTGAGCACTTTGCATTTACCTTGGACTTTACCTTTTTCCCAACTGGAAGAATCATTTTCCTGACCTGGAATATGAACTTCAAAGATCATATTTTTCTCCCTCTCTCCTTTCCTTTTTCCTCTACCCCTCTCTCAAGACACACACACACACACACACACACACACACACACATACACACACACACACACACACACACACATACAGAGTCCATCTTCCATATGATTATGAAAATTTATCACTCAGAGTAATATTTCATATTACAGATGAGTATAAAGATTAAGTTTGGCCAATAAATGCGTCTATAATTTGGAGTTTTTTGATCTTTGACAGACAACTTAAACTAATACAATAGATTTGAATATATTTATCTCAAAATGTTAAAACAAGGTTTCCAAAAGTAATGAAACTTAATCAAATAGTTTTCACAAAAATAATATTTTTATGAGAATAAAATAGGTTTTTAATGCTATTTATATGTGAATATACAATATAAACAATTGTATGTTTTAAAATTTTTGAATATTTAAATACAAGCTTAAGGTTTTTGACTCATGACTCCTTTTCAACCAAGACATTTTTTATGTAGCTCCAGTTATATAAGTATATGACATGGGTATCCAAACCAAATATTTACTGATTATACATTATAATTTCACAATCCACACATTTATATGAGGTAAAAACCCACTATTTAAGAATCTTTGTTTTATAGTATATTAGTCCATCAACATATACATAGCATATAAACTAAATAAATAGACAATATAGGAATGGATAAACATATCTATCGAAGGAAACATATATAAACATATATTTTAGGGTTTTTACTCTCCTAACTAATGCCAATCTGTCCTTATTTCCAGGCTTATCAGAGAAAATCTGGTAAATATACTATCAATCTTACTTCTGTTTTGAGGTACTCAGAATCCTCCAGCTACTGTCTCATATGGAAGTAGTTTTAAATACAACAGAGCACTGGAGAGTTTAAATGAACAAGTTCAGACTTTATTCCCAAAACATCACATCTATTCTATGACCTCCTGCACCTACCTTGTCCAGTCCCCAGGTGGTAAAGGAGACAGAAGAGAAAAAGGGAAAAGGGAAAAGGGAAAATGGGAGGGCTCTTCCTGTCCAGAGCTTAAATAGGGTCAATGAGGTCACAGACACAAGCCAATCAATGATGAAGGTTACATCCCAAACTTGACCGAGATGTCAGAGCAAGATCTGGGTTCCCCACCATGGGTGGAGATCCCACCCACAAAGGAAGTCCCTAAGCACTCAACTCTTAAGCACATCCAGGATCCTAAAGATCATTGGTTCACTTACATCTCAATTGTGCTTGCCTGACCTTCCTAGGACCCTTACACATATATATATATATATATTGAAGGAAACAAAGCTTTTTTTCTGGAGAAAATCTCTGGGATGGCAGTCACATTTAGAATTGCTAGCCCTCTAATTCAGGAGCCATTTGTAATAACATGTTGGTCGAGTGCTATTCAGTTTCATACTTTAGTATGTACTATCGAATCCAACTGTTTTCTTTTACTCTTGTTTGTCATATATATATATATACACACACACACATACAGACAGACATACACACAGTTTATTCTGTTGTTAATCTAATAATATCAGTTTCTTTTTTTATTAAATCTTTTTATTTATAAAACATGTGCATGGATAATTTTTCAACACGGACCCTTGAAAAATCTTGTTCTAAATTACTCTCTCCTTCCCCCTACCAATTCCCCTAGATGGCAAGTAGTACAATACATGTTAAATATGTTAAAATATATGTTAAATCCAATGTATGTATACATATTATACAGTTTTCTTGCTGCACCAAAAAAATAAGATCAAGAAAGAAAAAAAAATGAGAAAGAAAATGATTCAATCAAACAACAATAAAAAGAGTAAGGATTCTATGTTGTGGTCCACACTCAGTTCCCACAGTCTTCTCTCTGGGTGTAGATGGCTCACTTCAACACTGATTTGAATCATCTCATTGTTGAAGAGAGCCACGCCCATTAGAATTGATAATCATATAGTCTTGTTGTTGGTGTGTATAATGATTTCCTGGTTCTGCTCCTTTTACTTAGAATCAGTTGATGTAAGTCTCTCCTGTCCTCTCTGAAATCATCCTGCTGGTTGTTTCTTACAGAACACTAATATTCTATAACATCCGTACACAATAATTTATCCAGCCATTCTCCAACTGATGGGCATCCATTCAATTTCCAGTTTCTTGCCACTAACATTTTTGCACATGTGGGTTTCTTTCTTTCCTTTAATATCTCTTTGGGATATAAGCCCAGTAGAAACATTTCTAGATCAAAGGGTATGCACAACTTGATAACTTTTTGAGCATAGTTCCAAATTGTTCTCCAGAATGGTTGGGTCTGTTCACAGTTCCACCAACAATGCATCAGTGTCCCAGTTTTCCCAAATCCCCTCCAACATTTGTCATTTTCTTTTCCTGTCATCTTATCCAATCTGTGAGATGTGTGGTGGTATCTCAGAGTTGTCTTAATTTGCATTTTTCTGATCAATAGTGATTTGGAGCACTTTTTCATATGACTAGAAATAGTTTCAATTTCTTCATCTGAAAATTGTCTGTTCATATCCTTTGACCATTTATCAATTGGAGAATGGCTTGGTTTCTTATAAATTTGAGTCATTTCTCTATATATATTTAGAAATTAGGCCTTTATCAGAACCTTTGAATGTAAAAATGTTTTCCCAATTTATTCCTTCCCTTCTAATCCTGATTCTAAAGGGGGAGGACTACTTGAGTCAAGTGGTGCTCATAAGTAAAATACTGGGAGGAGGGAACAAGGAAAAAGGAAAGAGAAAAGTATAATTTGGGGTTAATAAGATGGCAAAAAATGAAGAATTAGTAGTTTTAACTATAAATGTGAATGGGGTAAATTCTCCCATAAAGCAGAATTGGATAACAAACTGGATTAAAAGCCAAAATCCTGCATGTTTATAAGAAATACATTTAAGGCATAGTGATACATACAGAGTAAAGGTAAAAGACTGGAATTGAATCTATTATGCTTCAGGTGAAGTGAAAAAAGAAGGTAGCCATCCTGATCACTGATAAAGCAAAAGCAAAAATCCACCTAATTATAAAAGATTAGAAAGGAAACTATATCTTGCTAAAGGGTACCATAGATAATAAAGCAATTTCAATACCAAACATATATAAAACAAATGGTATAGCATAGAATTTCCTAAGGGAGTTAAGGGATCTGCAAGCAGAAATAGACAGCAAAACAATAATAGTGGGAGATCCCAATCTTGCTATCTCAGAACTAGATAAATCAAACCACATAATAAATAAGAAAGAAGTTAAAGAGATACAAAGAATGCTAGAAAAGTTAGATATGATAGAGCTTTGGAGAAAATTGAATGGAGACAGAAAGGAGTACACTTTCTTCTCAGCAGTTCATGGAAGCTACACAAAAATTCAACATATATTAGGACAGAATGACCTCAAAATAAAATGCAGAAAGGTAGAAATAGTAAGTGCATTTTTTTTCAGATCATGATGCAATAAAAATGACATTCAATAAAATTCCAGGGAAAATAGACCAAATAGTAATTGGAAACTAAATAACCTCATCTTAAAGAATGAATGAGTGAAACAGCAAATCATAGACACAATTAATAATTTCATCCAAGAAAATGACAATAATGACATAATATCAGTTTCTAAAGGCAATTTGGGATTTTAAAAATCATGTCTAAACCTGATTTACTTCCATTTTCTTTTTATCCAAGAGCATTTTGAAAATATGAAACCCATTAACCCTATCTGTTTCCTTAACTTGGAAAGATCTGTAGAGGATCCATGGAAAACCTTTCTCCTTTTTGCTAGTGTTTCACTCACATATTAACATCCTGGTCCTGGTACTTTGTCACTGACACATTCTGCATGTGGAGTCAGTAGTATTTGCAAGCAAAACACATTTAAGATTACCAAAACATTATTGATTAAGATTTAATTTTAAATGAACTATTTTTACCTAATTTGATCACACTTTTGGTGTAATTATATATCTTAACTAAAGACATTTTAAATATTGTATGTCTGCCCTTTCTATATTTGAGCAGGTAGGTCATTCAGTTATCACATAGTTAGACATTTAGAAGGACAATTATCATGTGAGCATTTATGGGAACATTGAATACTTCTGATGCTCATACAGTTACCACTCTTTCATGCAAACAGATACTCTGTCAACAGGTTGAACTTGAGTAACTTTATGAATTATCTTTTAACCATCTTAGCAATCACAAATTATCTCAATTAGAAGGAATTTACACAATGATTTTCAAACAGGACCTTCTCAGATAAAAACAATAATAATTAATCAATAAATAAATAAATAAATTAATTAATTAAAAAGAAAAGAAAACCAAAAAGGACAAATTGCCATTTTTTTTCTTTGCTTCATGACATCCAGGGATGGAAATCCTATTGTGCCTTGAGATGGCTAGTTCGATTTTTTGAAAAAAAATTAGTTACTTGTGATTATTTTTCCTTATTTAAATCAGTTTTTTTATATATTTCTTCTGCTTCAATTCAGTCTTCATTTGTTTGAGGACAAATAGGAAAATCTTAATCCCTGTCATGTATGATAGTTTTTCAAATATATTTAGACAGTCATAACTCTTATTGAAGCTGAATATTCCCAAATCCTTTAACTCATTGTGAAATTACATGAACTCTATGTCCTACACCATCATCCTTATCCTACTTTGTACATTCTCCAGATTATGGATTCTGTTCTAAAAATTGTGTACTAAGAATTATTTTTACAAATCTCCAAAGATATTCTAAAATGGCATTGTGATAGTGATCATGGTCTCCTTTTAAAAGGAAAATACATTTCTCTTAATGAATCCTAAGGAGTCTTTACTTTCCTAGTCATCATACATATTGACCTATATAACATAACTCACAAAAACTCATAAAACCTTACCAGAAAAAAAAATTGTTGCTAATTTTGGAATTAAATGATTTATTGCATTTAGTACTCTATTTGAAGACATGTATATTGTATCCTGTTTCGAAAAATTATAATATAACTGAATAGTTAATTTATTCATCTTCCTTGTCTACAGGAAAACAAATACACATACTTTTCAGAGTTCTTGTAAAAATTAAAGAATGAAAACATATGTCAACCACTTTAAAAACTATTAAACACTATGCAAATGCTAGATCTTGTAATTGATGATATTTGTCACCCAGTTATATAATTATGCATTCAATATTTAAAATCAATAATTTACATATGACCATGAAATTTTGCATAATTTGGTTTGGATACATTAAAGAGTGCCAAAATAAATTTGGGATTCTGATTCTATCAGTGATTGTGTTAATTATGTCTCTCATTGATTTTGTTGTTGTTGTTGTTGTTTATTTCAATGAAAGCTGAATGCCTTATTCTTACTAAAGGGTTTCTTTTCTTTATTAGATATAGATAAGGATAAATGTAGATTTAGATGTTGACATTTATATATCTATCTTAAGAAGCTAAATGGCAGAATGGTTAGAGTGTCAAGCCTGGAGTCAAGAAGACTCATCTAAATTCAAATCTGTCCTTAGACATTAATTAGTTATGTGACTCTGCAATCACATAAACATTTCCTACAACTTAAGTTGAAGCACCTAGAAGATACCCTGTACTTTCATCCATATCCCTTAGTCGAGAAATTCAAATAATTCCTTTATACATTTAGAATAATTTCCATATGTGCTATTAAATGATAAAAGTGAAGTGAATTAAACCTTTTATTATTTTCTTTAAGAATAATAATTTAGGGGAGAAGATTATCATCATAGAATTAAACATGCAAAATTAAGAATATGCTTTGATAGATCCTTTCTTATATTATTCTACAATTCAGCAACTTTTGAACTAACTACTTGGGAGATTTGACATTTGCCTGAAGGGAAGAACAGCAAATGTATTCTCATAGTTTATCAGGATGATGAGTTGCTATCAGAACCTTTGTAAAACTTTTTTTTTTATTATTCTTATTTTTAAACTGTCCTCATTAGACTATATGATATGTTGCATACTTTTTTTCCCCCCAGCGGAAAAGTGAGGGCACAAAATAACTTCTTTTTTTAACTTACTAATCAGTATGGTTACATAATAAGTGGGCATATGCTTAGTGAACATAGATCAGAATCAATCATAGTTTCAGTGGATTCTGATGCATCATCAATTATGTATTAAATTAAAAGAAAATTGTTTTACAAGGGAAACAGAATTTTTTTTTTCTTTGCCCATATTCAGTCCTGCAATCCTAATTGTATTGTAATTATTGATGTTCTGCTTAAAGTGAAGATATCTTACATATTTAACTCTAAATTAAAAAAAATTAAAAAAAAAAACAGTGCATTCAGGAAGAAAACAGTTCTGGAATAATTATGTTAGTTCCAATAATTATGCATACCTAAATTCTGAATAAAAATTCACAGCCTTGATGACTAATGGCAGCAAAAGTCTTATGGAAAATGTTATTTTGAATATCTAGGTAGTCTGTCTGTCCAAACATGGCAGTCAAGCTGTTGGAAGACAGAATAATAATTCCTCAGTACCTTCTTGTGAGAAACAGACATCAGGAAGACAATAAAAATTTGGTGAGCACAACAGAGGGAGAAAGGATGCAGTACATAGCTCCTTTCTTATATTAACAGACAAGATTATTCATTAGGTTAGTCCTTTGATTTATCTCCATGATCCCTATAGTCAGTCCTTATAGTGAATCAAGGCATAAAACAGTTCAGATGCACTTAACATTGAAGCAGACGCATTTAACATTGAAGCAGACATTAGGAAGATAGCAGAAGGTCAAAATGTCATGCAATAAGATATATATATATATATATATACAACAATCAGCTAGTATTTCCAAATCAGTCTTCCCAGATGGATGGATAGGACAAAAGTTCCACTGGTAAATTTGATACATTATATAACCTTGGGTAAGATATTCCCAGACACAAAACTTCATTTTCTTGAATGTGCCTGTTTTTCCTCAGTCTCTTCAACATTTGTCATGTTTATTTATCTATCTATCTATTTATTTATTTATTTATTTATTTATTTTTGGTAATCTGGTTGATATGAGGCAGAATCTCAGAATTATTTTAATTTGAATTGTTCTAATTTGTGATGCTTTAGAGCATTTTTCATATGACCAAAGATAGTTTAAATTTTTTTCCATGAGGATTGTGTGATAATATTCTTAGACAATTTATCAACTGAGGTTTGCTTCTTGTTCTTATTAATATCACTTTAAATCCTTATATACTTTAAGAAGAATATCAACTTTTATCAGAGAAATTTGATGTATTTTTTTCTCCCACGTTAATTGCTTTCTTTATAATCTTAAATATATTGAGTTCATTTGTATAAAACCTATTTAATTTCATGGAATCAAAATGATTCATTTTATCATCTATTTTTTTCCATTTTTTCAATATAATTTGTTGGTTTTTAATTTATTAATTTATTATTTATTTTATTATAATATATTAAATTATATATTGAAATATTTATTAATAATGATATTAAATATGTTATTTATTATTAAATAAAAATCATTTATTTATTTA
The DNA here is from genome assembly GCF_048593235.1 of Sminthopsis crassicaudata. Classification (NCBI taxonomy): domain Eukaryota; kingdom Metazoa; phylum Chordata; class Mammalia; order Dasyuromorphia; family Dasyuridae; genus Sminthopsis; species Sminthopsis crassicaudata. Next base: position 20,685,376 of record NC_133618.1, read on the forward strand.
ATTTATTATTAAGTGCTTACTGGGTTTCAGACATTGGGTAAATTCAGGTAGTAAAATCAAATTGATGTTCTGCTAATTACATGATAATATTTTTTGAGTTTCATTTTCTGTTTTCTTTTTAAGTCTGCTTTTTTATTCTGTATTTAAGTCAATGAATAAATTAAGCTATATAGTATTTCTCCTCAAAGAAGTTGAATTTTAATGAGGAAGACAAAATTTAAATAATCAAGTTTTTGCAAAATATATAGAGTAGATGAAGGGAATTCCAAAAGGGAAGAGATTTACAGGTGGGAAGAACTAAAAAAGGATGAAGGAGTAGGTGGGATTTGAGCTGTCATTTAAAAAGTCCAGATATCTTAGGTACAGAAATATGGGGAGGTAGAACATTCTAGTAAGGTGGCAGTAGTCTGTGCAGAGACATGGAAATGGGATATCATCTTGGAGGAACTTCTATCCTTTACATACTAAATATGGAAATCTTACAATTTGAAAGATTATCTCACTCAATCTGATCCCTTACCAGAAAAATGAAATGCTTCCCAACACAAAATTTGCTTCAGTCTTAGATAACAACTGCCCAGATCAGAGAAATAGAGATATCAAATATATATATATATATATATATATATATATTGTTTCTAAGTGCTCTTAAAGATGGGTGCTGCTGAAAATTCTGTTAATGCATTGCCCCAAAAGAGAATAATGAAACAGGCAGAGCAAAAACAATACTAACACCTCTTCCTTATATTATCTGTGTGAAATCATCTTCATCAAGGACTGCTCAGATGGTCCAAATGCTTAATTCTGAAGTGATATGCCAGGCTTAATTAAGTAAGTTTTATTCATATTGCTAATGGAAGCGACCAGTATGTCATCTTTCTGCTGAGAGACACATTTGTGCAGGTATTAATTGCTTTCTGGTTGGATGGTGATTTTGTTTTTAGGTGCCCTCTAGAGCTGTCCCAGATGGACTCTCACAGCAGGTTGAAGCAAGAAGCAGGGAATGGAATATCTCTAAACTCCTCACACCTCTGTCTACACATCAGCCATGCAACAAAAAAGCTACAATATAAACAGCAACAAGCATAATGAGGCAAGTGGACAGATGGCTCCACAGAGGGAACTAATGATGGTCTCTCAGTCCTCCCAGGAAGGGACAAGTCTTGTCAATATGGGGTATTTCACATCAAAACACCTTGAAATCTTTCTCCTTGTGCAGATTTCTTTAGTGAAACATTTGTGGTTCCTGTTACAAAGCTTACTGTCTCCTGTTTCCATGCTGCAGATATAGTATAATTGATTAATACTATGTATTAATAGTATTAATAGTGGCCACTGGGTCCAACCTATCAAAGAGACATCATGGTGTAACAATACTTTATATAGAATAAAGAAGACCTGGGCTTGAGTTAGACCTCAAAAACTAGGTGGGGGATTCTGGGAAAGCCAAGTTTTTTTTAACTTAATTGATATCATTTTTAGAAGGAAGAAGTTGGACTCAATCTGTAGATATGACCTTATCATTGAAGAATCTCCTTTTAAAAATATTTGGTAAGTCTGATACTTCATTTTCTCCTCAAAGTTTTAGAAGATTCAAGCCCATTTCCTTCTAAGTCAACCATCAGTTTTAGATTGCTCTAATCAGTGGTCCTCAAACTTTTTAAATAGGGGGCCAGTTCACTGTCCTTCAGACTGTTGGAGGGCCAGCCTATAGTAAAAACAAAAGCTCACACTCTGTCTCCACCCCTCAGCCCATTTGCCATAAATCAGTGGGCCAATAAAATGTCCTCAGCAGGATGCATCTGGCCCCCAGGTCGTAATTTGAGAACCCTAGCAGTCTAATTGCTAGTTTCTTTTTCCTTATATCAAGACTAAATTTCTCTGTTTATGGCTTTCAAATATTTCCAAAGTCTTTTGCCTTCCTTGTTACCCTCCTATGTGTACAGTCCAACTTTCCGATTTCTTTGCCAAAATATCTACTCCAACCATGTATTTACTCAAGGATATCTCTCACTTTAGATTTACCCTACTTGGAATTTTCATTCCACACCTATACAAATGTATTTATTTATTCTACCATACTATCCCTCCAATCTCAGAAGAAAATTATTTCCTTGACATTGTACCTTAGGAGACATAATCAGGTCTAATTTTATTCCAATATGATCTAGAATTTTTGTGCTATTTTAATCTCATTCTCTTTTTTATCTTTTCCAATAATGTTACTTTTAGATTTTTACTAATTCAATTCAGTTCAGTAGACATTTATTAAATATTTACTATGTGCCAGCTACTAACCTAAGTACTGGGAAAATAAATATAAACAAAAGCAGTTTCTACCTTCATGGAGCTTAAAAATCTAATAGAGGAGACACTATGCAGTCAAATATATTGAAATCAGACAATAAAAATAGTGTTATTCAGTTATTTTTCTGACTTATTGTAACACTATTTGAGATTTTCTTGGCAAATAAATTAGACTGCATTGTCATTTGCTTTTCCAGCATGTTTACAGATGAAGCAGTTGAGACAAACAAGGTTAAATGACTTGTACAGTATCATACCGCTAATAAGTGTCTCAAGCTGGATTTGAACTCGAGTCTTTCTGATAGCAAAGACAATATCCTTCTTACTATGCCTACTATATGTATACTATATATATATACATATATATATACATACATTAAGTATATATACTTTATATATATATACACACTTAAATATACTTACTATACTTACTATACCATCTAGTAGTACTACAAGGATATAACATGAGTAGAAAATAATTAAAAGAAGAAAAGTATTCAAGGGATGAAATTAAGACTGACAAAATTTCCAGAAAAATGAGTCTCATTGGGTGATAAGGGTGTTCAGTCCAGGTTAGAGAGACTCTGGGAAAGCTGGTGAAAAGGTCTTAACAGTAAATCAGAAACTTCTTTCAGTCTTTCCTCAGTAGAGGAGCAAATTTCTGGGGCAGTTTCCAGTCACTGCTCAGAACGCAAACTCTAGGAACCCAGTCAAGGTTCAGAGCTGCCCAAGAAGCTTGGGATAACACTCCCTTTACACAGGAGTAGAACTCAACCTTAAAAGTAAAGAAATAGGAAATACCAAAAGAAATGTAATGAAAATGAGTCAGAAACAGAAAAGAATGTTGACCATACCCAACTACTATGGTGACAGGGCAGACCAAAACACAAACTGGGGACAAAATGTCCACAGACAAAATATCAAAGAATGATATGAATTGGTCTCAAAGCCAAAGAGGATTCTTGGTAGTGCTCATAAAAGACTTTAAAATGTAAATAAGAAAAGTAGAAAAAATGCAAAAGAAAATGAGAGATATGCAAGAGAAAGTCAACGGTTTGGAAACTCCTTAAAAAATATAATTAACCAAATTGGGGGAAAAATATACAAAAGCTAAATGAAGAAAACCACAGGTTAAAAAGTAGAATATCATAAATGGAAGCCAATGACTCTATAAGATAGAAAAAAGTGAAAAAAATGGAAGAAAATGTGAAATATCTTGCTGAAAATGTAGCCTATTTAAAAAAATAAATCTAGAAGAGAAAATTTAAAATTATTGGCCTACCTAAAAGCCATGAACAACAAAAAGAGCCAGAATAGAACTTTTCAAGAGATCATTAAGGAGAATTGTATCAATAGTATAGAAACAGAAGTCAGTAATACTCATTGAAGGCATCCATCTATCACCTTCTGAAAAAAAATCCCACAAGAAAAAACAGAAGAACCATTGTTACCAAACTCCAGAATTACTACTTCATGGAAAAAATACTTCAAGCTGGCAAAAAAAAAAATTAAATATGAAAGAGCAATAGTAAGGTAAAATTACCTAGGATCTAGCAGCTTATACAATAAAGGATCAGAGGGCCTAAAATACCATATTCCAGAAGACAAAGGACCTAGAGTTGCACCCAAAAATTCATTATCCAGCTAGAGTCAATTTCATTTTTCAGAAGAACCAATGAAGCTTCAATGAAGTAAGAGACTTTTAGTAATTTTTATTGAAAAACTCAGAACTATATGGAAAATTTAATCTATAAACACAAGACTCAAGAGAAGCATAAAAAAGGTAAACCAGGGGGAAATGAATATTATTTAAAGGTTAAATTGTTCACATCTCTAGATAGGAAAACAATATATGTAGCATTTGAGGAGTATTTCTGTCACTGGGACAGACAGAGGATTGAGGATGTGGTTGTGAATGGACTCTGATGTGATGACATCAGAGAAAACAACCATTAAGGGGTAGGAAAAGATTTATACTGGAAAAAGAGCAAAGGGGCATTTTATGGAACAATTAGTTCACATAAAGAGGTACAAAAGACCTATTAAATTGAAAGCTAAACATTTATATACATCACTTACAAAATCCAACAGCAAGAGATAAAAAGAGAAATTCCATTCAAAATAACTGTTGATACCATAAAATATTTGGGAATCTATCTGTCAAGGGAAAGTCAGGAAGTATATGAGCAAAACTACAAAATGCTTTCCATATAAATATACTCAGATCTAAACAATTGGAAAAATATTAAGTGCTCCTGGATAGGTCAAGTGAATATAATAAAGATGACAATACTACCTAATCTATTTATTTAGTACTATACCACTCAGACTCCCAAGAAATTATTTTAATGACCTAGAAAAAAAATCACAACAAAATTCAACTGGAACAACAAAAGGTCAATAATTTCAAGAGAACTGATGAAAAAAAAAATCAAATGAAGGTGGCCCTAGTTGTACCTGATCTAAAACTACAGTATAAAGCAGCGGTTACCAAAACCATTTGTATTGGCTAAGAAGTAGACTAGTTGGTCATTGACATTGGTTATGTTCACAGAGCAAAATAGTCAATAACTATAGCAATCTAGTGTTTGACAAACCCAAAGACCCCAGTTTTGGGGATAAGAATTCATTATTTGACAAAAATTTCTGGGAAAATTGGAAATTAGTATGGCAGAAACTAAGCATTGATCCACACTTAACCCCATACACCAAGATAAGGTCAAAATGGGTTCATGATTCAGGAATAAAGAATGAAATTATAAATAAATTAGAAGAACATAGGATAGTTTACCTCTCAGACCTGTGGAAGAGGAAGGATTTTGTGAACAAAGAAGAACTAGAAGTCATTATTGATCACAAAATAGAAAATTTCAATTATGTTAAGTTAAAAAGATTTTGTACAAATATAACTAATGCAGACAGAATTAGAAGGAAGCAATAAACTAGGAAAATATTTTTTACAGCTAAAGGTTCTAACAAAGGCCTCATCTCCAAAATATATAGAGAATTGACTCTAATTTATAAGAAATCAAGCCATTCTCCAAATGATAAATGGTCAAAGGATATGAGCAGACAATTTTCAGATGATAAAATTGAAACTATTTCCACTCATATGAAAGTGTTCCAAATCACTAGTGATCAGAGAAATGCAAATTAAAACAACTCTGAGATATATACCTGTCAGATTGGCTAGGATGACAGGAAAATATAATGCTGAATGTTGGAGGAGATGTGGGAAAACTGGGATGCTGATGCTTTGTTGGTGGAGTTGTGAATGGATCCAACCATTCTGGAGAGCAATTTGGAACTATGGTCAAAAAGTTATCAAACTGCATACCCTTTGATCCGGCAGTGTTACTACTGGGTTTATATCCCAAAGCGATTTTAAAGAAGGGAAAGAGACCTATATATGTGCAAAAATGTTTGACAGCCCTTTTTGTATTGGCTAGAAACTGGATATTGAAGGAATGCCCACCAACTGGAGAATGGCTGAATAAATTGTGGTATATGAATGTTATGGAATATTATTGTTCTATTAGAAATGATCAACAGGATGAATACAGAGAGTCTTGGAGAGACATACATGAACTGATGCTAAGTGAAATGCAGAATCAGGAGACCATTACACACTTCAACAACAGTACTACATGATGAGCAGTTCTCATGGACATGGTTCTCTTCAACAATGAGAGGATTTTCATCAGTTCTAATTGATCTGTAATGAACACAGATACACCCAGAGAAAGAACATTTTGATATGAGTATGGACCACAACATAACATTTCCACTCTTTCTGTTTGAAAAATTACCATTCATACGTTTTGTGTATAAAAAGGTATAATAAAAAATGGCAATTAAAAAAAAAAGCTTAATAAAAATTAAAAAAAAAAAACTGAGCTCTAAAAATGGAGGGAGATGAGCATTGTCTGAAAGTTGATCTTATCACCTTTGGTTCTAAGAGGGAATAACATATTCATTTAGTTGGGTATAGAAATTTAACTAATTCTATAAAGAAGGAGGAGAAGAAAGATAAAAGAAAAGAGAGATACAGGATAGAAGAGAGGGCAGAAACAATAAGTAAAATGATAAGAGGAGAGAGGAAGAGGTGATATGAGTAAAAAAAAACATTACTAAGAAAAAGGAGGAGGGGTGAAAGGAGATAAAATAATGGGTGGGTAAAAGAAGAAATAAAGTATATAAAGGAGAAAAAAAATAGGATGGAGGGAAATACAGAGCTGATAATCATGACTGTCAATGTGAATGGGATGAACTTTACCATGAAACTGACAATTATGTTAGAGTGAATTAAAACAAAAAGTCCTATGCTATGTTATTCACAAGAAATAGATTTGAGACCAAGAGGCACATACAGAGTAAAAGTAAAAGACTGGAACAGAATTTATTATGTTTCAGCTGAAGAAAAAAAAAAAAAACAGGGATAGCAATTCTGATCTCAGATAAAGGAAGAGTTAAAAAATGATGTTATTAAAAGAAATACGGAAGGGAAGTACATCTTGATAAAGGGTCCAGTAAATTTTGATGGACTTGGCTCTTTTGAACAAAGAGGTGACTCAGGACAATTACAATAGACTTTTTTTTTTTTTTTTTTAATTGTGCCTGTATATATTTATTTATTTATTTATTTATTTTTTATTTTATATATATATATATATATATATATATATATATTTTATAATATTATCCCTTGTATTCATTTTTCCAAATTACCCCCCCCTCCCTCTATTCCCTCCCCCCGACGACAGGCAATACCATACATTTTACATGTGTTACAATATAGTCTAGGTACAATACATGTGTGTGAATATCATTTTCTTGTTGCACAATAAACATTAGAATCCGAAGGTACATGCAACCTGGGCAGACAGATATTAGTGCTAACAATTTTCATTCCCCTCCCAGTGTTTCTTCTCTGGGTGTAGCTACCTCTGTCCATCATTGATCAACTGGAAGTGAGTTGGATCTTCTTTATGTTGAAGATTTCCACTTCCATCAGAATACATCCGCATACAGTATTGTTGTTGAAGTGTACAGTGATCTTCTGGTTCTGCTCATTTCACTCAGCATCAGTTGATTTAAGTCTCTCCAGGCCTCTCTATATTCCTCCTGCTGGTCATTTCTTACCGAGCAATAATATTCCATAACCTTCATATACCACAATTTACCCAACCATTCTCCAACTGATGGACATCCATTCATCTTCCAGTTTCTAGCTACAACAAAAAGAGCTGCCACAAACATTTTGGCACATATATGTCTCTTTCCGCTCTTTAGTATTTCTTTGGGATATAATCCCAGTAGTAGCGCTGCTGGGTCAAAGGGTATGCACAGTTTGATAACTTTTTGGGCATAATTCCAGATTGCTCTCCAGAATGGCTGGATTCTTTCACAACTCCACCAGCAATGTATTAGTGTCCCAATTTCCCCACATCCCCTCCAACATTTGTCATTATTTGTTCCTGTCATCTTAGCCAATCTGACAGGTGTGTAGTGGTATCTCAGAGTGGTCTTAATTTGCATTTCTCTGATCAGTAGTGATTTGGAACACTCTTTCATGTGAGTGGATATAGTTTCAATTTCTTCCTCTGAGAATTGTCTGTTCATATCCTTTGACCATTTATCAATTGGAGAATGGTTCGGCTTCTTATAAATTATGGTCAGTTCTCTATATATTTTGGAAATGAGACCTTTGTCAGAACCTTTGTTTTTAAAAATATTTTCCCAATTTGTTACTTCCCTTCTAATCTTGTTTGCATTAGTATTATTTGTACAGAAACTTTTAAGTTTGATGTAATCAAAATCTTCTATTTTGTGATCAATAATGATCTCTAGTTCTCCTCTGGTCATAAATTCCTTCCTCCTCCACAAGTCTGAGAGGTAGATTATCCTCTGTTCCTCTAATCTATTTATTATCTCCCTCTTTATGCCTAAATCATGGACCCATTTTGATCTTATCTTGGTATATGGTGTTAAGTGTGGATCCATATCTAATTTCTGCCATACTAATTTCCAGTTTTCCCAACAGCTTTTTCCGAATAATGAATTTTTATCCCTAATGTTGGAATCTTTGGGTTTGTCAAAGATTAGATTGCTATAGATGTACCCTTTTTTGTCCTTTGTATCTAATCTGTTCCACTGATCTACCGGTCTATTTCTTAGCCAATACCAAATGGTTTTGGTGACTGCTGCTATATAATATAGCTTTAGATCAGGTACACTTAGACCACCTTCCTCTGAGTTTTTTTTCATTAGTTCCCTTGCAATTCTTGACCTTTTATTCTTCCATATGAATTTTGTTGTTATTTTTTCTAGGTCATTAAAATAGTTTCTTGGGAGTCTGATTGGTATAGCACTAAATAAATAGATTAGTTTGGGGAGTATTGTCATCTTTATTATATTCGCTCGGCCTATCCAAGAGCACTGAATGTCTTTCCAATTATTTAAATCTGATTTTATTTTTGTGGCAAGTGTTTTGTAATTTTTCTCACATAATTCCTGACTTTTCTTTGGTAGATGGATTCCCAAATATTTTATACTCTCAACATTTGTTTGGAATGGAATTTCTCTTTGTATCTCTTGCTGTTGCATTTTGTTAGTGATATATAAAAATGCCGAGGATTTATGTGGATTTATTTTGTATCCTGCCACTTTGCTGAAATTTTGAATTATTTCTAGTAGCTTTTTAGCAGAGTCTTTGGGGTTCTCTAAGTATACCATCATGTCATCTGCAAAAAGTGACAGTTTAATTTCCTCATTTCCTACTCTAATTCCTTGAATCTCTTTCTCGGCTCTTATTGCCGAGGCTAGCGTTTCTAGTACTATATTGAATAGTAATGGTGATAGTGGGCAACCTTGTTTCACTCCTGATCTTACTGGGAAAGGTTGCAGTTTATTTCTATTGCATATTATGCTTACTGACGGTCTTAAATATATACTCCTGATTATTCTAAGGAATAATCCATTTATTCCTATACTCTCAAGAGTTTTTAGTAGGAATGGATGTTGGATTTTGTCAAATGCTTTTTCTGCATCTATTGAGATGATCATATGGTTCTTATTAATTTGATTATTAATATGGTCAATTATATTAATAGTTTTCCTAATATTAAACCAGCCCTGCATTCCTGGAATAAATCCTACTTGATCATAGTGTATTATCTTGGAGATGATTTTCTGAAGTCTTTTTGCTAATATCTTATTTAAGATTTTAGCATCAATATTCATTAAGGAGATTGGTCTATAATTTTCTTTCTCAGTTTTCGATCTACCAGGTTTAGGTATCAGTACCATGTCTGTGTCATAAAAGGAGTTTGGTAGGACTCCTTCATCCCCTATTTTTTCAAATAATTTATATAACATTGGGGCTAATTGTTCTTTAAATGTTTGGTAGAATTCACATGTGAATCCATCTGGCCCTGGGGATTTTTTCCTGGGGAGTTGATTAATAGCTTGTTCTATTTCTTTTTCTGAAATGGGACTATTTAAGCAATTTATCTCCTCCTCTGTTAATCTAGGGAGCCTATATTTTTGGAGGAAGTCATCCATTTCACTTAAGTTATCAAATTTATTGGCATAAAGTTGGGCAAAATAACTCCTTATTATTTCTCTAATTTCCTCTTCATTGGTGGAAAGATCCCCCTTTTCATTTGTAAGACTATGAATTTGATTTTCCTCTTTCTTCTTTTTTTGATCAAATTTACCAAAGGTTTATCTATTTTATTGGCTTTTTCATAAAACCAACTCTTGGTTTTATTTATTAATTCAATAGTTTTTTTACTTTCAATTTTATTGATTTCTCCTTTTAATTTTTGTATTTCGAGTTTAATTTTTGGTTGGGGGTTTATAATTTGGTCTTTTTCTAGCCTTTTAAGTTGTAAGCCCAATTCGTTAATCTTCTCTTTCTCAATTTTCTTCAAATAAGCCTCTAAAGATATAAAATTTCCCCTTATTACCGCTTTAGCTGCATCCCAAAGATTTTGATATGATGTCTCATCATTATCATTATCTTGGGTGAAATTGTTAATTGTTTCTATAATTTGCTCTTTCACCCAGTCATTCTTTAAGATGAGATTATTCAGTTTCCAATTACTTTTTGGTCTATTTACCCCTAACTTTTTACTGAATGTAGCTTTTATTGCATTGTGATCTGAGAAGAAGGCATTTATTATTTCTGCCTTCCTACATTTAATTTTGAGATCTTTATGTCCTAGTATATGGTCAATTTTTGTATAGGATCCATGAACTGCTGAGAAGAAAGTATATTCCTTCCTATTGCCATTCAGTTTTCTCCAAAGGTCTATCATACCTAGTTTTTCTAATATTCTATTTACTTTTTTAATTTCTTTCTTGTTTGTTTTGTGGTTTGATTTGTCTAAATCTGAGAGTGCAAGGTTGAGATCTCCCACTATTATAGTTTTACTGTCTATTTCTTCTTGCAGTTCTCTTAACTTTTCCTTTAGAAAGTTAGATGCTATACCACTTGGTGCATATATGTTTAGTATTGATATGGCTTCATTATTTATGCTACCTTTCAGCAGGATATAGTTTCCTTCCTTATCTTTTTTAAGGAGATCTACTTCTGCTTTTGCTTGATCTGAGATAAGGATAGCTACCCCTGCTTTTTTGGCTTTACCTGAAGCATAATAGGCTCTGTTCCAACCTTTTACCTTTACTCTGTATGTATCTCCCTGCTTTAAGTGTGTTTCCTGTAGGCAACATATTGTAGGGTTCTGCTTTTTGATCCAATCTGCTATCCGTCTCCGTTTGATGGGATCGTTCATCCCATTTACATTTACAGTTAAAATTACTAATTCTGTATTTCCTGCCATCGTATTATCCCCAGATTATGCTTTTTTCCCTTGACCCCCCTGATCCCCCTCCCCGATATTTAATTTACAGACCCCCCTTGTGACGCGCAACCCTCCCTCTTTTTTTTTTTTTTTTAGGATCCCTCCCCCCTCCCTCCAAGTCCCTTCACTTATTCTCCTTTTCCTTTTCCCTTTTCCTCTCCCCCCTTTTAATGAGGTGAGAGAAAATTCTCTGAAAAACAAATATGTTAATTATTTACTCTTTGAGCCTCTTCTGATGAGAGTAAGATTCACACAATGATTCTCCCCCTCACTAAGTTCCCTCAGATATGGTGTATTTTCTATGTCTCTTCCTGGGATGTAGTTTCCCTCTTTTTATCACTCCTTCCCCTTTTTCTGAACCGACCTCCTTCCCTTTACTACACCCCCCTTTTTGTCTTTTATATCAGTAAAATCAAATTATCCCTGAGTATTTTTTATATACCCACAACAGAGTTACAGTTCTCAAGGGTTCTGTGTACCTTTTTCTGTTTCTCTTCAGTCTTGTGGATGTAGATCGAATTTTTTGTTTAAGTCTGGTTTTTTTCTTAGAAACATATAGAATTCCTCTGTTTCATTGAATGACCATCTTCTTCCATGGAAAAAGATGCTAAACTTAGCTGGGTAGTTCATTCTCGGTTGCAGTCCTTGATCTTTTGCCTTAGGGAATATCAGGTTCCAGGCCCTTCTATCTTTTAATGTGGAGGCAGCCAGATCTTGGGTGACCCTTATTGTGGCACCTTGGTATTTAAATTGTTTTTTTCTAGCTGCTTGCAGGATTTTCTCCTTTGTGTGGTAATTCTGCAGCTTAGCCACAATATTCCGTGGTGTTCTTTTTTTAGGGTCTATTTCAGAAGGAGTTCGATGAATTCTTTCCACATCTACTTTCCCTTCTGTTTCTATTATCTCTGGACAGTTCTCTTTGATAATTTCCTGTAAAATAGAATCTAGGCTCTTTTTTTGGTCATAGTTTTCGGGAAGTCCAATAATCCGCAGATTATCTCTCCTAGATCTATTTTCCAGGTCTATAGATTTTCCCAGTAAGTATTTGACGTTGTTCTCCAGCTTCTCATTTTTTTTGTTTTGTTTGACTGATTCTTGGGTTCTCTGTGAATCATTCATTTCTATTTGTTCCATCCTGACTTTTAAGGAGTTATTTTCTTCTTTCACAGTTTTTAGTTCTTTTTGTAAATGCCCAATTTCGTTTTTAAATGAATTATTTTGCTCTATTGAATTTTTTTCCATTTCCCTAATTTTTTTTTTTTTTGAGAATTATTTTCTTTTTCCAATTCAGAAATTCTATTTTCTTGAGACTTTTTTATCTTTTCCAATTCAGAAATCCTACTTTCCTGTGTTTTTTTAACCTTTTCTAATTCACTAATTTTGTTTCCCTGCATCTCCTGTGAATTCTTTATTTTTTCCAACTCCAATTTCAGGACATTATTATTCTCTATCATAACTTCTCTTTCCTTTCCCCATTTTTCTTCGATCTCCCTCAATTTTTTTTTTTTTAATTTTTTTATTATATATATATATATATATATATTTTATAATATTATCCCTTGTATTCATTTTTCCAAATTACCCCCCCTCCCTTATTCCCTCCCCCCGACGACAGGCAATACCATACATTTTACATGTGTTACAATATAGTCTAAGTACAATACATGTGTGTGAATATCATTTTCTTGTTGCACAATAAACATTAGAATCCGAAGGTATATGCAACCTGGGCAGACAGATATTAGTGCTAACAATTTACATTCCCCTCCCAGTGTTTCTTCTCTGGGTGTATCTACCTCTGTCCATCATTGATCAACTGGAAGTGAGTTGGATCTTCTTTATGTTGAAGATTTCCACTTCCATCAGAATACATCCTCATACAGTATCGTTGTTGAAGTATACAGTGATCTTCTGGTTCTGCTCATTTCACTCAGCATCAGTTGATTTAAGTCTCTCCAACCCTCTCTGTATTCCTCCTGCTGGTCATTTCTTACTGAGCAATAATATTCCATAACTTTCATATACCACAATTTACCCAACCATTCTCCAACTGATGGACATCCATTCATCTTCCAGTTTCTAGCTACAACAAAAAGAGCTGCCACAAACATTTTGGCACATATATGTCTCTTTCCGCTCTTTAGTATTTCTTTGGGATATAATCCCAGTAGTAGCGCTGCTGGGTCAAAGGGTATGCACAGTTTGATAACTTTTTGGGCATAATTCCAGATTGCTCTCCAGAATGGCTGGATTCTTTCACAACTCCACCAGCAATGTATTAGTGTCCCAATTTCCCCACATCCCCTCCAACATTTGTCATTATTTGTTCCTGTCATCTTAGCCAATCTGACAGGTGTGTAGTAGTATCTCAGAGTGGTCTTAATTTGCATTTCTCTGATCAGTAGTGATTTGGAACACTCTTTCATGTGAGTGGATATAGTTTCAATTTCTTCCTCTGAGAATTGTCTGTTCATATCCTTTGACCATTTATCAATTGGAGAATGGTTTGGTTTCTTATAAATTATGGTCAGTTCTCTATATATTTTGGAAATGAGACCTTTGTCAGAACCTTTGTTTTTAAAAATATTTTCCCAATTTGTTACTTCCCTTCTAATCTTGTTTGCATTAGTATTATTTGTACAGAAACTTTTTAGTTTGATGTAATCAAAATCTTCTATTTTGTGATCAATAATGATCTCTAGTTCTCCTCTGGTCATAAATTCCTTCCTCCTCCACAAGTCTGAGAGGTAGATTATCCTCTGTTCCTCTAATCTATTTATTATCTCCCTCTTTATGCCTAAATCATGGACCCATTTTGATCTTATCTTGGTATATGGTGTTAAGTGTGGATCCATATCTAATTTCTGCCATACTAATTTCCAGTTTTCCCAACAGTTTTTTCCGAATAATGAATTTTTATCCCTAATGTTGGAATCTTTGGGTTTGTCAAAGATTAGATTGCTATAGATGTACCCTTTTTTGTCCTTTGTATCTAATCTGTTCCACTGATCTACGGGTCTATTTCGTAGCCAATACCAAATGGTTTTGGTGACTGCTGCTATATAATATAGCTTTAGATCAGGTACACTTAGACCACCTTCCTCTGAGTTTTTTTTCATTAGTTCCCTTGCAATTCTTGACCTTTTATTCTTCCATATGAATTTTGTTGTTATTTTTTCTAGGTCATTAAAATAGTTTCTTGGGAGTCTGATTGGTATAGCACTAAATAAATAGATTAGTTTGGGGAGTATTGTCATCTTTATTATATTCGCTCTACCTATCCAAGAGCACTGAATGTCTTTCCAATTATTTAAATCTGACTTTATTTTTGTGGCAAGTGTTTTGTAATTTTTCTCATATAATTCCTGACTTTTCTTTGGTAGATGGATTCCCAAATATTTTATACTATCAACATTTGTTTGGAATGGAATTTCTCTTTGTATCTCTTGATGTTGCATTTTGTTAGTGATATATAAAAATGCCGAGGATTTATGTGGATTTATTTTGTATCCTGCCACTTTGCTGAAATTTTGAATTATTTCTAGTAGCTTTTTAGCAGAGTCTTTGGGGTTCTCTAAGTATACCATCATGTCATCTGCAAAAAGTGATAGTTTAATTTCCTCATTTCCTACTCTAATTCCTTGAATCTCTTTCTCGGCTCTTATTGCCGAGGCTAGCGTTTCTAGTACTATATTGAATAGTAATGGTGATAGTGGGCAACCTTGTTTCACTCCTGATCTTACTGGGAAAGGTTGCAGTTTATTTCTATTGCATATTATGCTTACTGACGGTCTTAAATATATACTCCTGATTATTCTAAGGAATAATCCGTTTATTCCTATACTCTCAAGAGTTTTTAGTAGGAATGGATGTTGGATTTTGTCAAATGCTTTTTCTGCATCTATTGAGATGATCATATGGTTCTTATTAATTTGATTATTAATATGGTCAATTATATTAATAGTTTTCCTAATATTAAACCAGCCCTGCATTCCTGGAATAAATCCTACTTGATCATAGTGTATTATCTTGGAGATGATTTTCTGAAGTCTTTTTGCTAATATCTTATTTAAGATTTTAGCATCAATATTCATTAAGGAGATTGGTCTATAATTTTCTTTCTCAGTTTTCGATCTACCAGGTTTAGGTATCAGTACCATGTCTGTGTCATAAAAGGAATTTGGTAGGACTCCTTCATCCCCTATTTTTTCAAATAATTTATATAACATTGGGGCTAATTGTTCTTTAAATGTTTGGTAGAATTCACATGTGAATCCATCTGGCCCTGGGGATTTTTTCCTGGGGAGTTGATTAATAGCTTGTTCTATTTCTTTTTCTGAAATGGGACTATTTAAGCAATTTATCTCCTCCTCTGTTAATCTAGGGAGCCTATATTTTTGGAGGAAGTCATCCATTTCACTTAAGTTATCAAATTTATTGGCATAAAGTTGGGCAAAGTAACTCCTTATTATTTCTCTAATTTCCTCTTCATTGGTGGAAAGATCCCCCTTTTCATTTGTAAGACTATCAATTTGATTTTCCTCTTTCTTTTTTTTGATCAAATTTACCAAAGGTTTATCTATTTTATTGGCTTTTTCATAAAACCAACTCTTGGTTTTATTTATTAATTCAATAGTTTTTTTACTTTCAATTTTATTGATTTCTCCTTTTAATTTTTGTATTTCGAGTTTAATTTTTGGTTGGGGGTTTATAATTTGGTCTTTTTCTAGCCTTTTAAGTTGTAAGCCCAATTCGTTAATCTTCTCTTCTCAATTTTCTTCAAATAAGCCTCTAAAGATATAAAATTTCCCCTTATTACCGCTTTAGCTGCATCCCAAAGATTTTGATATGATGTCTCATCATTATCATTATCTTGGGTGAAAATTGTTAATTGTTTCTATAATTTGCTCTTTCACCCAGTCATTCTTTAAGATGAGATTATTCAGTTTCCAATTACTTTTTGGTCTATTTACCCCTAACTTTTTACTGAATGTAGCTTTTATTGCATTGTGATCTGAGAAGAAGGCATTTATTATTTCTGCCTTCCTACATTTAATTTTGAGATCTTTATGTCCTAGTATATGGTCAATTTTTGTATAGGATCCATGAACTGCTGAGAAGAAAGTATATTCCTTCCTATTGCCATTCAGTTTTCTCCAAAGGTCTATCATACCTAATTTTTCTAATGTTCTATTTACTTTTTTAATTTCTTTCTTGTTTGTTTTGTGGTTTGATTTGTCTAAATCTGAGAGTGCAAGGTTGAGATCTCCCACTATTATAGTTTTACTGTCTATTTCTTCTTGCAGTTCTCTTAACTTTTCCTTTAGAAAGTTAGATGCTATACCACTTGGTGCATATATGTTTAGTATTGATATGGCTTCATTATTTATGCTACCTTTCAGCAGGATATAGTTTCCTTCCTTATCTTTTTTAACGAGATCTACTTCTGCTTTTGCTCGATCTGAGATAAGGATAGCTACCCCTGCTTTTTTGGCTTTACCTGAAGCATAATAGGCTCTGTTCCAACCTTTTACCTTTACTCTGTATGTATCTCCCTGCTTTAAGTGTGTTTCCTGTAGGCAACATATTGTAGGGTTCTGCTTTTTGATCCAATCTACTATCCGTCTCCGTTTGATGGGATCGTTCATCCCATTTACATTTACAGTTAAAATTACTAATTCTGTATTTCCTGCCATCGTATTATCCCCAGATTATGCTTTTTTCCCTTGACCCCCCTGATCCCCCTCCCCGATATTTAATTTACAGACCCCCCTTGTGACGCGCAACCCTCCCTCTTTTTTTTTTTTTTTTTTTTTTTTTTTTAGGATCCCTCCCCCCTCCCTCCAAGTCCCTTCACTTATTCCCCTTTTCCTTTTCCCTTTTCCTCTCCCCCCTTTTAATGAGGTGAGGGAAAATTCTCTGAAAAACAAATATGTTAATTATTTACTCTTTGAGCCTCTTCTGATGAGAGTAAGATTCACACAATGATTCTCCCCCTCACTAAGTTCCCTCAGATATGGTGTATTTTCTATGTCTCTTCCTGGGATGTAGTTTCCCTCTTTTTATCACTCCTTCCCCTTTTTCTGAACCGACCTCCTTCCCTTTACTACACCCCCCCTTTTTTTCTTTTATATCAGTAAAATCAAATTATCCTTGAGTATTTTTTATATACCCACAACAGAGTTACAGTTCTCAAGGGTTCTGTGTACCTTTTTCTGTTTCTCTTCAGTCTTGTGGATGTAGATCAAATTTTTTGTTTAAGTCTGGTTTTTTTCTTAGAAACATATAGAATTCCTCTGTTTCATTGAATGACCATCTTCTTCCGTGGAAAAAGATGCTAAACTTAGCTGGGTAGTTCATTCTTGGTTGCAGTCCTTGATCTTTTGCCTTACGGAATATCAGGTTCCAGGCCCTTCTATCTTTTAATGTGGAGGCAGCCAGATCTTGGGTGACCCTTATTGTGGCACCTTGGTATTTAAATTGTTTTTTTCTAGCTGCTTGCAGGATTTTCTCCTTTGTGTGGTAATTCTGCAGCTTAGCCACAATATTCCGTGGTGTTCTTTTTTTAGGGTCTATTTCAGAAGGAGTTCGATGAATTCTTTCCACATCTACTTTCCCTTCTGTTTCTATTATCTCTGGACAGTTCTCTTTGATAATTTCCTGTAAAATAGAATCTAGGCTCTTTTTTTGGTCATAGTTTTCTGGAAGTCCAATAATCCGCAGATTATCTCTCCTAGATCTATTTTCCAGGTCTATAGATTTTCCCAGTAAGTATTTGACGTTGTTCTCCAGCTTCTCATTTTTTTTGTTTTGTTTGACTGATTCTTGGGTTCTCTGTGAATCATTCATTTCTATTTGTTCCATCCTGACTTTTAAGGAGTTATTTTCTTCTTTCACAGTTTTTAGTTCTTTTTGTAAATGCCCAATTTCGTTTTTAAATGAATTATTTTGCTCTATTGAATTTTTTTCCATTTCCCTAATTTTTTTTTTTTGAGAATTATTTTCTTTTTCCAATTCAGAAATTCTATTTTCTTGAGACTTTTTTATCTTTTCCAATTCAGAAATCCTACTTTCCTGTGTTTTTTTAACCTTTTCTAATTCACTAATTTTGTTTCCCTGCATCTCCTGTGAATTCTTTATTTTTTCCAACTCCAATTTCAGGACGTTGTTATTCTCTATCATAACTTCCCTTTCCTTGCCCCATTTTTCTTCAATCTCCCTCAATTTCTTAAGAGCTTCTTCTAGGAGAGAGTTATGTGATGGGGGGCAGGAATCGTTCCCCTTTAGGTTGTTATCTTCTGAATCTTTGCTGTTAACTTCCTCGGGGTTGGATACCCGCTCTTTCTCTGTATAGAAGGAATCTATAGTTTTTCTAGCTTTTTTGCTCATACTTAAAAAAAATCTTTTGGGGTCTGTCCCTGGGGTAGGAAATTATTTACTTCTTTACCAGCTTCCTCCCAGACCGGATGGATGCAGTGGCCCCTGCGCCCGAGCTAAGATAGAGCTCTGGGAGAGAGTTCCCCACCCCCTCCCTGGAAGTGCCTCAGAGGTGATTAGCACTACTGTGCTTCCAGGGCGTAGAATAGTGAAGACTGTAGGAAGCCCAGCCTATGTGTCCGGGTGGGGAGTGGATGTCTGCAGCAGCTGACGTGAGAAGCCCCTGCGCTCAAACTGGAAGTGTCTGCCAGAAACCGCGGTCCCTAGTTCAAAGGTTCCGCTTCTCTGGGACTTCCTGGAGCTGAGTTCCACTCCCTCCAGCTAAGCTAGGCAGTGTGTGTTGCCTTGGGCCGTATCCACCCACTTGTCAGTCTCTTAACTATTCTCAGGAGGGAGCTGAGGCCACACCCCCTGGTGCCGATTCTCTGCTGAGTCACCCCCAGGGTGGGGGGGGGGAATCTAATCTGAGTTTTAAAATATTTTGGCTTTCTCTTCTGAACTGCTAAATAATTAGCAGAGAAGAGCTAACAGCCTGTGCCAGATTCCTTTACCTCAGTGGCTTCTCTGATCCCAGAGCCCTTCCCAGCGCAATGGGCGCAGTGTGCCCCTACCCCACCGTCTGTGCTGGTCTCTCTTATTCCTCCCCTATGAACTGACCTTTCCTGTTGAAACTCCAGATTCTCTTCAGCTGGTAAGTCGTGCTTCCAGTCCTTGTGGTATCTATCAGTCCTGAGCTAATTCTGAGACTTAATTTATCTAATTGGTTGTGAGGGAGTGAGGACGTTCACTGAGTCGTGTGTTTCTTCTCCGCCATCTTATATATTCAATCTACAATAGACTTTTGATGTAGAGAACTATCTGTATCCAGAGAAAGGACTATAGTAACTTATTATAGCACAATATTTCTACCTTTTTGTTGTTATTTGCTTGCTTGATTTTTTCTCTGTTTTTTCCTTTTTGATATGATATTTTGTGCAGCATGATAAATGCAGAAATGTTTAGACTATAAAATGTTTATTGGATTTCACAAATAAGAGATAATTTATAATTTCAGAGAATAGTTTTGGTAAAATGACCAAGTCAGATGCTAAATTTAAAAAAGAGAGAGAGAATGAGAAAAAAGAAAGTGTAAGTAGGTGTGGTATGCTTTAGGTTATCATTGTTGAGGAGTTTAATTATAGACTGCAGAAAAAAATAGAACTATATTTATCAAAGATGGAAGTATTAAAGGAAGAAGGCATTTTTGGCATATGAAAGACATGTACATATCTGTGGGTAGTAAACCGGCACTAAAATGAGAAATTGAAAACAAAGAAGGATGATAGAAGTGGCAATCACTTGAACATAGGCTAGAATGAGATTACTTGAATAAGTAGAGAAGTTAGGTTAGTTGTGGTAAGGAATGAATCCACTTCATCATTTAAAAGCAGGAGAAAATGCCTTTGAACAAGAATGTCATATTTTAATCAATCACTGGAAGCCTTCCCTCTACTCATGGAAATCATAATTCTTAGCTAGATCAGTAAATAACCCTAGAGTTTTTTTTCAGTCTGAATAATTTAACAGTTATTACTGGTTTGCTGAGGATTATCTGTGAGTTTAACTAGGGTGGGCCTCAGATGAGTTATTCATTGTTGATTAGCAGAGAGTGTCTTACTTTTAAAGCCTTTCCAGGCTGATACTGACTGCTAAACCTTGCAACAGATGGGTATTGTCTTAAAGAAAATGAGATACCATCTAATCAATCCAATCAAATCCAATCTACTAAATACATATCAAGTACATATAATGTGCCATGCACTATATTAAGTACTAGAAATACAATTAATATAGGGAAAAACAAAAACAAAAACAAAAACAAAAACAAAACTAGTCTCTGCCCTCAATAAGCTTACAATCTGAAAGGGGAAACAATACACACACACACACACACACACACACACACACACACACACACACACACACATACACACACACACACACACACAAGGAGGCAGGAAATCAGAGTAGAGAGAATGAGATATCAAAGAGAGATCTTGTTATGTGGAATTAAAGTCAGACAGGGAAACCAATTCAAAATAGAATGATCTGGGAGTCCACTTTTTGCATTCTATAAAGGAAGAAATTGGGAGGAGTTTGTTATTCTATTCTTAAGCAGTTCCAATATTAGGTAGCATACACAGAGTCAAACAGCAGAGATTCATGCCTTGAATTAGCCTTAGGGAAGTATGTTTAGAAGTGATAAGCTCAACCAGGCAGAAGCACCTTATGATGTAAGAGTTGAATATCAGGTGAAAAGTGGAAATACCATCCATATTAAAGTCTTCGAGAAGATATTTGTAGATGATGGGTTTTGTCCTTCATTCTTATTGAAGACCAAAATTACACCAACTATTTCTGAGTCAAGGAACAGTGTATCCTAAACTGGTTGATTAGATTAATATGAGCTTGAAAGGTTCCATCACAAATCAGGTATCACATGAACATTTAGAGTGGAGAATTTTCACATCTCCTGCTTCTTTTGAGCTATAATTCTACTTTACTCTTAGACTAGTTTCTTCTTTGATGTGGGCATGCCATATTGGATAGTCTTCTGCCTGTATCTTTAAAGTCTCACAATTAATTTCATATTTCTTCATGTCCAAGTATTGCTTTTTCTGATTTCTATGTTTCAAAGAAACTTTCAGACAAAAATATATTTGACATTCAAATAACAGTATCCCCTCTATGAAATAGAGTTTAAATAGAGTTGGCAGTTCTGCTTGAGAAGTTCAATGATCAGTAACATCTCTTGCCAAGCAATCTTCAGAATCTTTTTAAGATGATTGTTTGAATGGCTGTGATTCAGGTTCTTGGCATGGCACTGGTATATTGTCCATGGTTCATAGACAACATACATGGGATCAGCACAAAAGCTCTGTAGACCTTCAGTCTAGTAGACAGTCTAATATCTCTTTTGTACTTTCTTTTTGAACTTCCCAAACACTAAGTTAGCTCTGGCAATGTGTGCATCAACCTCATCCTCTATATAAATATCTCTGGAATGTAATCCCAAGGTAAGTGATCTTATCTACAATATTTAAAAATTCTCCATTTTTTTTAAACCAATGGATAAAGGATATGGATAATGTAGAGTTGACTGATAGAATGCGTGTGTTTTCATGGTGTTATTAGGCAAGAATTAGAAGAAGTAGCACAGCAGTCATCCATGATTTTTCTATATCACCTTCTCTATTAAATCTTTCCACTAAACTATAATTAGATATCTTTAAAATCCATTACTTACTTAAGGATTTCTAAAGCTTTGTTTATTCTACAGATGACTTTATGCTCTAAGATAAAAAATGGTCAATTACCCTATTTCCTTTTTATTGAATCCGATTTATAAAACATTCATGTATTCTAGAGTTCATGCTGTGTATCATGTAAGTCCTCCAGTCCCCCAATTCTCAAGTCAACAAGTATTTACTGTTTGCACAAAAGTTACCAAAATGTTATGAGAAGTAATTATTTAAAAAGGAAAAAAAAAAGAAATAAAGCAAAAAAAAAAAAAAAAAAAAAAAAAAAAAAAAAAAAAACAAACAAAAACAAAAAACAAACAAACAAACAAAAAAACCAAAAACAAAGTGCACTTCTTGCCCTTAAGACCTTTGTACTTTGAGGAAAGAATGAATATCCACCTATCACCCATACATAAAATTCCAATCTTTGACTACTTGATACACTCACTATTATAGAGTGTAGGTCCCATGTGTTTGCTTTCTCATTTCCATCCTTAAAAATATGACATGATTTGGATATCCCAAACTAAGATAAAAACAGAAGCACTGGGGAAAAAAGGAAAAAAAAAAAACAATTATGTCTCTATGTAGCTCCCATCCCTCTCTCTTGTATATTCTATGCCCAATCTATCACCAGCCAAGCATTGGCAAGGTCTCAGCTGCAGATGGATTCAGTATGGTGTGTATTGAGACCGTGGATTCCATCTGGCTTAGAAGTTTGGAAGGATGAGTATCTGTGAGCCATCCATCCAGCAAGCAGATTTTTTTCTCTCCTTTTTAAACATTTTCTTCACAAAAGTGATAAAGTAATTTGCCCCTGTCCATTGGTAATGACTATTGTAATATCCTAGACTTGAGGACAAACTGGAGCAAGAGATTCTGCAGTTCCTTTTACTAGATTTCTAGATATTAGACTTTTAGTCCTGCAGTTTCCTTCCCTGTAACTGCATGGGGGAATGCTGGATCTGTTTAAATGGTAAAAAGAAAAGAGAGATTAAATATATTTTTCTTTAGGAATACATGTCGGGTGTCAGTAACTCTCTCAATAGTAGCACCTCTGTTTTCAAGATGTTTAGAAGAAGTATCCACTTGGATAAGTTATCTTGGTTTGGAGTTGACCTTAGGTTCTTAGCAGCTATGCCAAAGAAACAAAAGTCTGGCACCTTTTTATAATGTCTGGGCTAGCTCTCTGAAGGGCCTCAGGATCAGTCAGAGTCCTTGATCTTAGGAAGAGAAGTAAAGGAGGCAGGAAAGCTACCAAGAAGCTCATTAAAGATGAATCCTGGACTCTCAACTCTGGAGCCTGAAGTCTTTTCTCCTCAGCATATGCAACAGAGATATTCTTATCTCTCTGCCTCAGCCCTCCAATCTTTGCCTAAGATTACCTCACCACCACATATTCAGCAAGAGCCAATCTTAAGGAGAGCCATCACATTACCATATCATCTAAGTATATGCTTATTGGAACCATTATCTCACATTAAGTAGCCTAAAGTGCTGTGCTATCTTAGATTCAAGTACACATTTTCAGAGTTCCAGCCTACTACACCTTTTCCTTTACTGTCATGGTTCAAGTGTTAGAACTGTTATGAAGCTATATCCTTTTATATTAAATATCAGCCTAGATAAATGGAAGGAAACTCATGAGAGAGAACTGTCCATCAGGTGAAACATTTTTTGTTTTAATTTATTTTTTTTTTCCATTACATCTATAAATCAAGTTAAGGCAAGCTTTTATTAAATTCCTATGTTCCAGTCACTGTGCTAAAGCTCTGATGTTGCAAATAAATTAAAGGAAGGGGAGCAGTGGGGAAAGCACTTACTCTCAGTCTAATGAGGAAGACAACATGCTAATAATTATACACAACAAAGATTTATATAAGATAAATCGGACTTAAATACACAGGAAAATCACTAATATTTTGTGTATGTGTATGTGCATATGTATGTGTGTATGTGTTTTTGTGCCTCAGATTATCTTTAATTCTCACAGGACATGACCAAGATGAGAGGTCTGAATTTCTCAACAAAATTTGCTTTTGCAAAGACCAAGTTTGATGCAATTGAAATGTTATCAAATATAGTGTTTCATTTTAGAAGTATTTTTTCCTCTGACTGTTCTGAGACTAGATGAGTTTCCAGAGAGATTAAGTTTATGGTAATTGGAATATTTTGAGAGACAAAGTCTCCAACCCCAAGTATTATTTCCTCTCAGAGTTCTGATGTGAGATGTGGGTTCATAGAGAGCAAGACTGTAGTGATGAGAATGTTCTCACAAAGATTGGCTCTTGCCACAAGTATATTTTATTGTGAGTATTCTGAAATGATATGCATATTATGCTTCTTAGAACAACTCTAGAATCACAAGAATGTTTTCAGAGATATTATCTGCTGCTGTTGAGGTTAAGGGGAGTTGTCAGACTCTCTCTGTACCAGACCACCAAAACAATGATGTTATCCCCAAAATTATGGGGTATGGGATGATGCCCAAAAGTATATCGGGGTTATAAACCAGTGTCATGAGCTGTTTCAAAAGAATTTGATGAAATAAAACCTCCAAATTAAGGTGAAAATATTTTATTATGCTGTTAGGAGGGTGCTATAACAAGGGAAAAGATGCCATTTAGCTAGCCCTAAAAAGGAGTTAGCAAACTGAGCTAGTGAAGTACAGGTTAAGTTCTTTTAAAGGGAAAATATTACTTGGGATGTGTGTGTGTGTGTGTGTGTGTGTGTGTGTGTGTGTGTGTATGTGTTTGTGTGTGTGTGTATGTGTGTGATATTGTAACTTGGCTTTCTGATTAGATAAAGTAACTGTGAAGTTATGATGATGATTCCTACTAGAGACCTCCATCTGACTGATTTAGATAATATGTAAATGCACTTTGCATTAGAAACAGAATATTTGATCTTACTAAATATTATTTTAGCTTTCTTCCATTCAACTGCTTTTCCAAATCTCCCTAGGTAAGATTTCTACCAGTACTGGGGGAGAGGTAGGAAGTCAATGATCAGAGCATCCCTAAATGTACATCATTCATTATTGATTGCTGGCCTTTATCTCAATACTCATTAATTATTTGACATTTTCAAGATAACTAATTAGGATGGAGCCAAACTATGAAAGTGTTGTTTTATGATAATTTTTTGATCATTTTAGAGAGAGAAAACAAGTAAGAATCTCCTGCTTAAGTGTTGATCACATCAGATTCGGGTGGGTTATATTTGCATTAGTATCCTCTGGTCCTGACTCTTGCCAACCACAGAAAGAAGTCTGTCAGGTTTTGAGCCTGAGTTATTGTAAAGATGGTGATGACTTCAGATGAAATAATGAATTTAAGAGGAAGGTACAAGCGTGTTCTGGTAAATCTTTAATTGTTGCTCAAAAAATGTAAGCTTTTACATTTAATGTACAGTATTAACATGTTCTCTGTCCATTTTCAAATATAAACCATTGCTGTCAAATTTGAATAGCAACCAATCCCTGATGTCACATCCTGACTTTGATCATCACATTTATCATTATTTATATTGTATTATATTTTAATTTATATTGTTAATCATTTTCCATTTATATTTTAATTTGGTTCAGAGAGACAGTTTTGATCTTAAAGTTCTTGGGCATAAGTTTGACACCTCTGGTTTAGATAATACAAAAGTGAATCAACTTATGATTTGTAGTATTTAATGACTTCCAGAAAATTAATGCTCACAAATTCAACAAGCAGAAGCACTTGAAGAAACATAGACTTTACGATCCCACCACTTGGTAACTGTGTGATTTTGGAATTGTTTTGATATTTTGGAGTACTAATAGAACTAATGGTAAAAATCACATCTTATCCATTCCTTCTCATCTTCTGTGAATCTTCTTGATAAATAAGCTTTGGAGTCCACTTGATGTTCTGGGATCCTTTCTCTAAATTTATGGAGTGGGGATTGATGATGGAAACATGTCTACATAATCTTTGCATTTACTATATCACTTTTCTAACTCTTTTTCCAGTTATATATCTTTTGGACAGGATTTCTAATATCCATTAACTTGTGTAATTTTCCACTAAAGTATCAGCTATTTAAGGACACCATGTACTCCTCTGTTGTTCTTTGAGTGACCTGTAATTTGAATAAAGACTATAGTAATTTATGATTCATAGACATATAGCATTAGAAGAGTTCTTCAATATAAAAGTGACTTCTTAGTTATCAAATTACAAAATAAATATAGAGCTAGAAAAAAAAATAAAAATATTTCACCTGAATGAACAAAAGATAAAGAATTTCATGGAAATTAATGAAAATAAAAATTAAGGAAGGAGGCCTAGCAGTACCAGATCCCAAACTATAATACAGATCCCAAACTACAATATAAAGTGCCAATTATGAAAAAAATGTTACTGGATAAAAAATAAAATACCTTATTTATGGAATAAATTAGATATATAGCATTTAGGTGTAAATGAACATAAATAATAAACTAAAGTTTGATAAATTCAATATTCCAGCTATTAGGGCAAGGACTCACTGACAAAACCTGCTGGGAAAACTCAAATGTAGTCAGGCAGAAACTAGGTGTAGACTAATATCTTACACAATATAAAAATAAGCTCACAATGGGTACTAAGCACACATATTCACACACAGACACACATAAACACACACACACACAGACACACACACACTTTCTAATTCCCACCCCATATATAATCAGTTAGAGATAGAGATCTGTGTTGCTAACTTATTTTAAAGAAACTTAGAATCATCCCAAATTCTACAGTATTTCAAAAGAAAATCATTCTTCCCCCCTTGCTTTTAATTATCAAATGTACTTTTTTTTACCCACCATATGTACTAATTAATAGTCTAGATTTATTAGCTCTGACAATTTCATGTCATTGTTATCACAGTAGCATTTTTCTTCTATTTTTCTCCTTTTTTATATTAGCATTTCTTTTCAGACTGAAATTGGTTAAGTGATTATAGACTTCATTTAGAAAGCACTGACATGGGACAGAGCCAGGATGGCAGAGTAGAGGCAGTAATCCAGACGATCTTTTCCAACTTTTCTCCCAGCCAACTTTAAAATAATGCCTCAAATCTAATTCTAGAATGCCAGAGCCAAAAAAAAAAAAAAAAAAAAAAAAAAAGGTCATGGTGAGACTTTTTTTTTTAGCTTGCCAATTTAGGTCAGCAGAAGATGTTTGTCACATTGTAGTAAGATAGCTCAGAACTCATATGGCTGCAGCATTAATAGTGGGTATAATAAAGAGTTGTGAGAGTAGCATTAACTCAGAAGCAAAAAAGGGACCTGGCACTAGTCAGAAAGAGATTACAAGAGATTCTGTTGGCACACGGTATAAGACTACATGATGTTTGACTGTTTTATTTCACTGAAGCAGTTCTAGTTCACAATTCCAGAATGGAGGAGCACTTGTAGTAAGCCAGAAGGGAGCAGCCCCTGAATTCAGTTCCAAGACATAAGGAAGCATTAGTTCTTGGGATTGCAATAAAGTAGAGGAGCTGGTCACAGTTCCAGGGACAAGAGGAATGCCATCACTTGTGGATGCAGAGGAGTAAAAAAACCTTCCTGGGTAAAGACCAGAACACAGGCCAGGAGAGCACTGACACCACTCTCCAGATCACACCATTGTGGAAGCACTGAAAACTCACAGACCCTCAGAACTTCTGAAAATACCACTCTTAAAAAATCCTAAAACTTGAGACAATGCTGACCCACTTCCAAGAGAGCAGAAACCAAATTTAACCTAAAGTTCAAAGTTAAAAAATAGATTCTATTTATAATGTGACTTTAATAAAACCATATTTTTTGGAAATAATTCGCTAAATGGTTAAGTGGTGATGAGTAATGATTCTGTACTTAGAATGTAATTCTGTATAAATATACAGAATTCTGTACATTATATCTCTATTAATGCTTAATAGGATAATTAATTTGAAGTAGAAATAGTAGTTCACAATATACATATGATTCTCTTAATAATACACACACAGTCATGATATCTGTATATATCTATATGCATATATATGGCATTGCTTAGTATATATATGTGTATATATACATACATATATATATATATATATATATATATATATATATATATATAAAAACTAAGTAAACAAAGGCAATCTCTGCTTCTCCTAATGATGTAAAAACTATAATTGTTGAGCATATAGTTCCTTGAGTCAATTAACTGTGACATATAAAAAAAGCTTTTTGTGTAAGAAAATAGAAGAATGATAAGGTTTAGTTTATTTTTGAGAGTCTAGTTAGTTTTTTAATCCTTATCTGAAATTGAAAAAAATATAACATTCAAAAACTGTTCAGATAAATCAATATTTTGGGGGGAGAAATGACATTTAAGGCACTATAAAGTATGTAATAAGAAGATTATAAATTATATAGAAATTAATGCATCTTATTCTTACTGAATGTAAACTCTATGAAAGCAGCAACAATTTTGTTTCCATTTCTATATACATTGCATCTATCATAGGAACTTATAAGACTAAGTTCCTGCTCCCTTTACTATTTGTTGAGTGAGTTAAATGAATAAATGAATGAATGAATAAAATTGAGAATGTCAAAGAAATTTGAATGTTCTGGCTTTTAGAAGGAAAACACTTCAAGGAAGCAAATGGAAAAAAAATTTGCAGAAGCATGTGTAAATATATACCCCCCCAAAATTGATACATACACACACAATACAAATATGCATATTTTTGAATCATGTAGGAACAGGAATTAGATGTCTGGTCTTATTATGAACTTCTTCTTCTTTTTATTTTTTTTAAGATTTTTAAATTAATTTTATAATTATAAAATTTTTTGACAGTATATATGCATGAGTATTTTGTTTTATAATATTATCCCTTGTATTCATTTTTCCAGATTTTCCCCTCCCTCCCTCCCTCTATTCCCTCCCCTAGATGACAGGCAATCCTATACATTGTACATGTGTTACAGTATAACCTAGATATAATATATGTGTGTAAATCCAATTTTCTTGTTGCAAGTTAAGTATTGGATTCCGAAGGTATAAGTAACCTGGGTATATAGACAGTAGTGCTAATATTTTACATTCAATTCCCAGTGTTCCTTCTCTGGGTGTAGTTGTTTCTGTCCATCATTGATCAGCTGGAAGTTAATTGGATCTTCTTTATGTTGAAGATATCCACTTCCATCAGGATACGTCTTCATACAGCATTGTTTTGAAGTGTACAGCCATCTTCTGGTTCTGCTCGTTTCACTCAACATCAGTTCATGCAAGTCTCTCCAAGCCTTTCTGAATTCATCCTGCTGGTCATTTCTTACAAAGTAATAATATTCCATAACCTTCATATACCGTAATTTACCCAACCATTCTCCAATTGATGGACATCCATTCAACTTCCAGTTTCTAGCCACTACGAAAAGAGCTGCTACAAACATTTTGGCACACACAAGTCCCTTTCCACTCTTTAGTATTTCTTTGGGATATAAGCCAGTAGTAGCACTGCTAGATGAAAGGGTATGCACAGTTTGATAACTTTTTGGGCATAATTCCAAATTGCTCTCCAGAA
Organism: Sminthopsis crassicaudata; assembly: GCF_048593235.1. Lineage (NCBI taxonomy): Eukaryota > Metazoa > Chordata > Mammalia > Dasyuromorphia > Dasyuridae > Sminthopsis > Sminthopsis crassicaudata. Next base: position 20,714,846 of record NC_133618.1, read on the forward strand.
TGGTTGGATTCTTTCACAATTCCACCAACAATGTATTAGTGTCCCAGTTTTCCCACATCCCCTCCAACATTCATCATTATTTGTTCCTGTCATCTTAGCCAATCTGAGAGGTGTGTAGTGATATCTCAGAGTTGTCGTAATTTGCATTTCTCTGAAGAATAGTGATTTAGAGCACCTTTTCATATGACTAGAAATAGTTTCAGTTTCTTCATCTGAAAATTGTCTATTCATATCCTTTGACCATTTATCAATTGGAGAATGGTTTGATTTCTTATAAATTAGGATCAATTCTCTATATATTTTGGAAATGAGACCTTTATCAGAATCTTTAACTGCAAAAATATTTTCCCAATTTGTTACTTCCCTTCTAATCTTGTTTGCATTAGTATTGTTTGTACAGAAACTTTTTAGTTTGATGTAATCAAAATCTTCTATTTTGTGATCAATAATGATCTCTAGTTCTCCTCTGGTCATAAATTCCTTCCTCCTCCACATGTCTGAGAGGTAGACTATCCTCTGTTTCTCTAATCTATTTATGATCTCATTCTTTATGCCTAAATCATGGACCCATTTTGATCTTATCTTGGTATATGGTGTTAAGTGTGGATCCATATCTAATTTCTGGCATACTAATTTCCAGTTTTCCCAACAATTTTTTTTTTCAAATAATGAGTTTTTATCCCTAATGTTGGTGTCTTTGGGTTTATCAAACATTAGATTGCTATAGTTGTACCCTTTTTTGTGAACTTATTCTTCTTAAAGGAAAATCTTACAATGTTCTCTATTGCAGGGCTAATTTGTCAATCAACCTTGACCAAATAAAGTTCAGTTATCTATTCAGGTAACCAACTCAATTGAATGCATTTCCTCTAGTTCCATTCTCTATATAAATAGAAAACCAGTGTCCAACTTCTAGTTAATAACTTTCCACAAATCTTTATGGTTCTAATTATTCCATTCCTTAGGATTTAGGACAAATCACTCTCCTTGATTGCTCTTTTTCATATTGGCCACATTTTCAATGTTTGAATAATATTGATTGCTCTCAACTGTACTTTTCCCAAATCCCCTGAATCTCTCTGGGATTGTAATTATCAAGGCAATATAATCAACATGTCTCCATCCAACAACTTCCTTTTAAGGCTGCACTGGATTTCTTATAAACAAGACACTTTAAAAGGAAACATTTTTTTTCATTACTGACTTGAAGCAGCTCGACTGAAACCTCTACAACTGGTCTAAATGATAAATTCAGGTAAAGTACACACCAGATTTTAATGGTAAAGACAGACTTTATCTTTTGAAGTCTAAAGCATGCTATTGAACTTGGTTCAGGGACTCACTGCTGTTTTGTAAGAGAGAAAAGTATACTTTATTAATAACAAGTAAATAATTTGGTGTTTTTTCTTTTTATGAACACACTAGAGCACTGCAGTAACATTTGGCTATAAATCAGGGGATTTGAGAATATGACAGAACATAAAAAATAATCATAAATATGAGCTAGGTTCACAGCCCTAGATAATATGTTCACTAATTAATTTTGTTGACTCAGGATTAATTGGAATAGCCATGGATTTACCATATTCAAGACAAGGCATACTTTATTAATAAACTCTAAATAAAATTGGTTTGCAACAGTAAACATAATGAAGTATGGGAGATTAATAATTAGTACACTGGAACTTCTGTTTGCCAAAGACTGTTCTTTGACAGAATTTAATGAACTCTGCTGTTTTCAACTCATGGTATTAAGAAATAATTGATTTTCCATATCTGTATATAATTCTGTCCCTCAAACAATAAGTGGGCAATTTTTTTTTACATTCAAGGGTTCTAATAAAAGTCTAATTTATAAAATATATAGAGAATTGACTCAAATGTATAAGTATTTCAGCCATAATCCAATTGATAAATGGCCAGAAGATATGAACAGTTTTCAGATGAAGAAATTAAACTATTTTAGCCATATAAAAAGTTGCTCTAAATCAGTATTGATCAGAAAAATGCAAATTAACACAATTCTGAGGGACCCACTACAGACCACTTATATTGACTCAAGATAGTCAGTTGAATGCCAAAGTTTGGGGAGGAGAATGAAGGGGTGCTCAAAATTCAGGTATCATGGTATAAAGATGTGGAGATGATCTACAAAGAATAATAGAGACATATTTTATTTCTCAATAAAATGAAAACACACCTGCCATTTCACAGACATTGATAGGAAAGAAGATGCACTGAGATAGACTATGGTAATTATGATAAAAATACATCATAATAAATGTTTATTGAATGATTGAGAATACTTATATTTTAAGGATCAGAACTGATAATATACATAAAGCAGGTTGCAAACTTAGTGTCTTATAAATTCCAAATCTTTATAGAAATGGTAGATATTTTATTACTTTTGTTTCATTTCTCCCCAGTAGAACAATCTTCAGTGTTTTTGATGAAGTCATTGTCTCAAATGTTAAGGTAAAAATATTTTGATATTCTCTCTTATCATATTCCATCATGATAGCAGCCAAAATTTGTCTACACAGCTGATAATATCCTTGAATATACTTTTGGCCATGGTTATTACTTAAAAATAATAAGACTTAAGTGATTTTTATTTTCAAAATATATGAAGAGATAATATTCAACATTCATCTTTGCTGAACCTTATGTATTTTCTCCCTCCCTTACCCCCACCCCTCCCTTATTCAGCAAGTAATCCAATATATTTTAAACATGTACAATTCTTCTTTGAATTCTTTTTGAATGCAGATGTTTCTCTTCATCACAAGACCTTGTAACTAGCTTGAATCACCTTGCTACTGAAAAGAGTCATGTCCATCAGAATTGATCATTGTATAATCGTGTTGCTGTGTACAATGTTGTCTTGGTTCTAGTCACTTCATTTAGCATCAGTTCACTTAGGCCTTTCTGAAATAATCCTGCTGAGAATTTCTTATAGAACAATAATGCTCCATGACATTCATATGCCATAACTTATTCAGCCTTTCTCCAATTGATAAGAAGCCATTCAATTTCCAGTTTTTTGCTACTATAAAAAGGGCTACTACAAACATTTTTGCATATATGCATCTTTTTCTCTTTTTTATGACATCTTTGGGCATAATTTCAAATTGCTCTCCAGAATGTTTGGATCAGTTCACAGCTCTACCATCAATGTATTAATTTTCTATCTTTCCAACATCCTCTCCAAAATTCACTATTATTTTTTCTTATTATATAAATGATTTTTAGAAAGGAGGTATTTAATGATATAGGACAGCTCCAAGGCATAGTGAATATAATGCAGGGCAGTTGGACTTGATTGAAAAAAAATAGGGTGGCACAGTTATTATAAAAGACCCTGTAAAAATGTGTACTAAACTTTCTAAAACATTGTGTGACTTGTCCATAGTGACATGTGTCATCAGGTAAGTGTCAAAGATATTATTTGAATTCAAGTTTCTTCATTAATCTAGTACATAAAGAGAGATAAGGAAAAGAAGAGCTCAGGTTTAAAGAATAGTGTGACCAAAGGATGAAATTCATACACCATGATTGTTGGAACACTAATTCTTCTGTTCATGAAGAGCTTAAGGATTTTCTTTTAGACATCTTTAGTTTCTTTTATGGGGCCAGAACAGATCTGCAAAGATGCCTCTTTTTTGTTTGCTTTCAACATTAATATTGCTACAAGTCTCTACTTTTACCTGAGAATTATGCAGACTCTGACTGGAAGATGGGTAGTCTCATATCTTCCAGAACTCCCAGAGCTTGAAAACTCTTTCCAAAGACCAGAGATTGGATCAAGGACATTAAGACCATAGCCCAAATGCCCTTCTCCTCCCTCTGACAAACTTCACATATATGGTGGGTGCAAAGACAAATAGATAATTCAAAGCCCCTGTCTTCATGAAGTTTATTAAAAACAAACAAAAACTGTAGGGGACCGAAGATAGTGGGTAACTTTGGGAAAAGTATACTTGAAGCAAGGATACTTACAACAGGGTGTTTACTATATAATTGATGAGATAATGGATCTCTACTTCACATATACTTAGTGTGATGTAATGATGTAATTACTCTGGCATATACTTAATGTGATATGTCAATGTAATAGTTCTACAGTTGCCACATGCTCTGTGTGCTGTAGTGATGTAATTGTACTAGGTATTTAAGGGCTGAGAGGACTGGAGACAAGAGTGTATGCTTGAGCCTGATCACAGACTCAGAGACTCAGACACAAACACAGAGGATACTTCAGACTACATCCTGGACCATCCTCATGGTGCCTCTCCTGCCTTCATCACTTCTCCACCAAAAACTAAGGCCCTTCCAGAGAAACTCCAGAAAGCTAGTCCAGACACTACAAAAAAAAACAATAACAACAAACAAATAAACAAAAACTTGGAGGCAATTAGAGTGATGTAGCTAATAAGTATCTGAGGCTGGATTTTGCCTTAAGGACTAGTGTTCTATCCATTGCACCATTTAGTTTCCTACCTCCATGAAGTTTAAAGCCAGAAGAAAAGATGCAAAGACAAATAACTATATATCAATATTCAACTATAATTGATCCCCCACCTGTTTGTTTGTTTGTTTGTTTTTTCCTCTAGAACAGAATCTCAATAGATGGAACTATCAAGGATGATTATGATAAAAAATCTCATTTAAATACCAAGGTCAGGCAATTGAAATTCCAGTGCTTAAACAAAGTCACATCATGAATTACCATCCTTTTGATGCTGACTTTCTCACTGTATTAAATACAACATCTGAACTCTTGCCAATTCTTATTTTTCCCCTTAATTTTCACACTGTATCTTGTACACATTCTCCTATTGTCTCTTCAACATATATTTTCGTAATTCAGTCTCTCATTTTTTCCTCAATGTTCTATTGCAATTACCTTTTAACCAGTCTCCTTTTCTTGAGTTTTTAGGTAACATACTCTATCTACCATTTAGTAGATAAAATCTTTTAAAGAATTTTTAAAGCATGTTTCTGACTACTTCATCCTTATCTATACTTGACGAACTGAAACAATTTACTATTGGTTTCAATAGGAAATATCAAGTTGTCTCTTTAGTGCTTAGAGCTGATTAGTACTCATAACTAGTTCTTTTCACACTTTATTCATAATCCATATTATCTTTTCTATTTCTCATACAAAACATACCTTATCTTAATTCTGTATCTTTACATTAGCTATCTTCCATGTCTGGAAAATTCTTTCCACTCACTTCTTTCTCTTAGATTCTATCTTTCTTTCTTTTTTAAGACATCAGAAATCTCATCTTTGTAGGGAGGTTTTCCTTGCAGTTACTTGAGCCTTCCTCTTTCAAATGATTTTCCTTCCAAGCTAAATGAAACTTCTATGAAGCTAGTTATTTACATATATAACCCAGGCTTCTCTGGACCTGTCAAATTGCCCAACATAGAGGTATCCCTAAGGGGGCTTCCCTGGGTATGCTCAGATGTCCTAAGCTACATCTTTAAATCCAGCAGAGATGAAATAGTAAGCTGTAATGTTCGTCTCCAGAGACTGCCGACTGCTCTCTGGGAGGAGATCTGCTGTGTCAACTCAAATCTCTTGGACAGATTCTTCTTCCTGTAGAGAGCCCTTGTCTCCAGACAGTTGCCGCCAACTCTGGTCCAGAATAGTGACTTCTTCTTCCTCTGGAGAGCCTCCTCAAGCCTCTCTATCTCTCAAGTGCCGCCCTCTTTTATCCTCCCAGAGAATGGGCCTGGGATAATGCAAGGGCTTCTGGGAAAAAAATTACTTCAACCAATGAACTCGCTCCTCCTAAGCATGCAAGCTCTTCCCCAGGAGTTCAAAGGGGTTAAACTCCTAGTAAAGACCAGAACTAGAGAATTGTTAAGTACCAAGTTAGCACTTAGTAATAACCTAATATCTCATTATCTCATTAGCACTTAGTAAGAACCTAACAGTAAGCCTCTTTGTGCTACCTTTTCTGACTTATGTTCCTCTCTGCCACATCTATAAAGATCAAGGTTCAATTATACCATGGGTGCCTTGAACTAAACTGGTAATAAACTGGTCAACTTCTTTGGCTCTGATTCTAAAGAAATGACTTTGAAGTTATTGTTGTTGTTGTTTGTTTGTTTGTTTGCTTGTTTTTTTTCCTTTCTGTACTATGTCATTTCTTGGTATTTCTCTACCTGTACACAGTATTCAAGTCATGGGTCTCTAAAGAGATTCTTTCTATCTGGCAGAGAAATCCAGAGAATTCAGGGCTTGAACCAGAGGAGGATTTGGACTTAGAATTGGGACTAAAAACAATAGGAACTAAATTAAACAATGGATTGCATACTTGTTCTCTATCCAAATAATGAAGTATTCTGAAGGGTGAGTAAAGGCTAAATATTGGGGCATATATTTGCATTTTTGTGATAATATCTTTTAAAATAAATATCATTATGTTAGATTATAATAATCATTATATAAATCTTAATTATTATATTAATATTGGTATACATATCGTGTGTTATATAGATTATGTATTAATATATAAATATTATAATTATATACTATTATAAAAACTGTTATTTAAAAACTAGAACAACTATTGATGGTTAAATGAAAATTGATTACAGAGCAATCAAGCCCTCATTTTTTTTTTATTTAGTTATTTTTATTGCTCTAGGCTCCTTTAAAAAAATCCAAAAGGTCATTAACAATTCCTTTTTCCTATCTTTATATTTATTCTATAGATATACTAAGCTTCTGTATCGTAAGGAGTATAAGAATTTGGGACTTAAGATAATTCAAAGCAGAGGATAGGAAATATTGCTGAACATTGCAGACAGAGAAAAGAATTGTGACCAACTTTTTCAGATTCACCTTTCAATAATTTCATGTAGCAGTGAACGTCCACAACTGAAGATATTTAGACACTTATTAAGGATATCATAAACAAATTTCATTCCTGTTTAAGTATGATTTGACTATATGACCTTTACATACTTTGTTTTTCTATGTGATTGGATAAACCCGTAATTCTCTTTATAGTTTAACATTTTGCATTTCTTGAAAAAACACTGATACATAATTTTCATTCACAAATAATCTATAAATCTCATTTTATCCAGTATTGTATTCCTTTCCATTCTTCTTAGTGATGGAATATGTTATTTTATCATCTTTAATAGAGTCTTCCTTCGTCTAATTAGCCTACTGCATTGTCTTCATATGCCAAATTTCCAATTTGACAGAGGAGGAAAAAATAGCCATTACATTTTGGCTGGCATGATTTGTTTCTGATAAATGGATAGACCATTATTTTTTTTTTTTCCCAGTAAACCTAGGGAACTTACATTACTAATCACTCTTCTAATTTCTGAGTATAAAAGAATTATAGAAGTTTAGAGATATGATAACAGTGTGAATCTAAGCAGCTTAAAAAAAATCTTCATAACTTGAAAACTGAGAATTTTTATTGTCTATGCACAACTTAATATTTTCTCATTCTGGTGTGATCTTTACGTGGACTTATTGCATCTCAAAACCCCACAACAATATATCAGTGATATAGATATTCATTGTCCTGAATACTTAATTTAGTTAAAATAGAATTATGTTCAGTTATGGTGATGAGTTTTAGAAAAGATATTGATATTTTGGAGAGTCCTTGGAGAACATGTAAGTTAGGCAATTACTGAATTTATTTTACATAACAAGAAATATCTATATGAATAACACAATTAGCAATAAAAACGGTGGACATTACATTATGCAAAGAAATAGATTTTTTTTAATACTCAGAAGAAAAATAAGCAATATATATTGCTTTACCTCAGGGGAATAGCTGGGGTGGTGCCTTTTTAAAGAAAGAAATCATTATAATTCTAGATAATATATCTAAAAATGGAATTAAATCATTTTAGAATGGTAAATGGCGAACAGTTTCATGTGTGCTTTAAATAAATGAATGGGAGTTTGTAGAAAATCTTAAAATATTGGTAGTTAATAAAGATTTCTGAGAAGAAAAATGGCTGGTCATATATGAGTTTTAAAAAGATTATTCTGTAAGCATTGTAGAAAGTGAGCTGGAGAAGGAAGATGCTAGACTAAGGAGGCCTTTTGTAAAAACCCTGCAGAAATATGGTGAGGGCTAGAAAGAGAATGGTGGTTATGTATGTAAATAAAGCAAAGGGGCTACATGAAATAAATCTTCAAGATAATGTTTGCTAAAGCATATTTCCGTATTAGATTTTTTTTTTTTTTATGAAAGAAAACACAGAACATACAAAACAAGAAATATCCTTCTATACAAGTATTCCTCAGCCTTTATTTAGACACCATCAGCTATTATATTAGAAGTGGGTAATATTATTCATTTTGTGTCCTTTGGAATTGTCTTAGATCATTTCATTGTGAGTTATTCACAGTTAAACATTGTACAAAAATGCTATTACTATGTAACATATTTTCCTCTTTCTGTTCATTTTTCTTTGCATCAGTTCTTTTTTTTTCCTGTTCTAAAGAAGGCATCATTGCTTAAAGCACAATAGTATCAGACCTTTATTTATTTTAGAGGGGATTAGGCTGTTGTCCTCCATTCTTGAAGAGGACCAAAATGACATCATCATGCTTGTGTCAAGTATCAGAACAATATGATCTCAGAATTCTCTGCCACAGGTCAGATACAAATAATTCCTATGAACATTTGGGTTGCACTCTCTAATTTTGCACATATCATGTTTCTTCTGAACTAATTTAATTCTGTTTTGCTTATACAGTACAGAACTTTCTCTGATGAGGGCACACCATGATTGGGCAGTCCTATGACAGTGACTCTCATGTCATACAGTCAATTCTAAAGTTCTTAAGAAAGACCTTGAGAGTGTCCTTGTATCACTTTTTCCGACCACCATATAGGGGGTTATCATCCCATTAAAGTCACCTTATACCCATATATATATATTCCTTCCAATTGTTCTTACAGTAATGACATTGTTAAAATTTATAAATATTCTTACCATATAAAAATATAGGCAATTTAACTTTATCATATTTCTTATAGTTTTCCTGTTTCTTTTTTTTAACTTTTTTTTTTTAATTTTTCCCTGAGTCTTGTATCTGAAGGTCACATTTTTTATTCAGCTCTGGTCTTTTAATTAGAAATGTTTGAAACTCTTGTATTTTTTTTTAAATATAGATTTTCCCCTGAAAGATTATATTCAATAATTTTTGGGGTCACTGTTTTTGGTTGTAATCCTAACTCCTTTGCTTTCTGGTATATCGATATTCCAAGCTCTATAGCTCTTTAATATGAAAACTGGCAAATCCTATGTAATTCTGATTAAGGGGTACTTCTTAGTAATTTTAATCTCCTTTTCTCTAAAAAATAGGGATTTAAAGCATTCTTTCACTATAGTATAGATAGTTTTGATTTCTTTGCCTGAAAAATGCCTATTCATACTGTTTGATTATTTCTCATTTGGGGAATAAATCAAAAAATTATCAATTGACCCAATTCTCCATATATTTGAGAAATGAGGTCTTTATCATAGAAATTTTCCTTATTGTTTCTGAAGTTTTATATTTTCATTCTAACTCTGACTTTACCAGTTGTTTTTTTAAAGTTTCAATGTAATTTTAGGGTAATACAAACAAAACTCTTGATTTTACATACCATAATACTATCCCTTGTTTAGTCATATTTTTCCCTTACTAATTTGCTAATTATTTTGATCAGTTTGGGGATTCTCTAGTATTTTCTAAGTGTACCATTGTATTACATGCAGAGTTATATTTTTGTTTCCCCATTCTCTATTATAATTTCTCTTTTCTTTGCAATGCCTAGCATTTCAAATATGATATTGAATAATAGTTGTGATAATGTTCATTGTTACCCTCACCCTATATAATGTTTGTTGATAGTTTCAGATAAATACTACTGATATTTTAAGAAATGTTCCATTTATTCCTATACTGGTTCATGTTTTTTTTTTTTTTTTTCCTTTTTCTAAAATAGGAATAAGTTGTATTTTCTCAAAAGTTTTTTTCTATACCTATTAAAATAATTAAAACAATAATATGATTTATTATTATTATTATTATCATTATTATTATTTTACCATGTATTCAAGTATGTTGATAGTTGTTTTTTTTTCTAATATTGAATCAGCCACATTGTCCTGGTATAAATCTCACCTGTCATACTGTATGGTCTTTGTGATATATAGGTAAAATCTCCTTGTTAGAATTTTGTTAAAATTTTCTTTGTTTTTGCTCTTCCAATTTAAGTATCAGCACATATTGTAGAATTCTATTTTTTAATCCTGTCTGCTATATGCTTCTGGTTTAGGGGTGAATTCATTTGACTCACATCCTGTTTATGATCACTAATTATGTATTTCCCTCCATCCTATTTTTTCCCTATTTGTCTCCTTTCTCTCTTTTCTTTCACTCTGTCTCTTCTCACAAATATTTTGTTTCTGATCACTGCTTCCCCCAATTCACCTTTCCTTCTGTCAGCTCCCTTTTCTTATATCCTGCCTTTCCTCCTTTTCTATAGGATAATTTACATTTTTATACCCCAATGTTAATATTATGCACTCTTTGAATCACTTCTAATGAAAGTAAGGTTCAAGTGATGTGTACTACTACCACTCCCCTCCAGTGTATTGGGTTTTTTAGCACCTCTTTAATGTGAAATAATAATTTACCCTATTCTACCTCTTCTTTCCCCTAATCTCCCAGGGCATCTTTTTTTTCTCTCACCTCAATTTTTGCTATTTCCTTATCAAAGTCAGCTCATACTATGCTCACATTCTATGTATACTCCCATCTGCCCTAATCTTGATAAAGTTCTTAAGAATTATAAGTATCTTCCTGCTTAGGAATGTAAACAGTTTAACTTTATTGTATCTCTTGTGTTGTTTTGTTTCTTTCATTTTTACATTTTTATGCTTCCCTTGAGTCTTGTGTTTGAAAATCAAATTTTCTGCTTTGCTCTAATGTTTTCATCAGGGATACATGAAAGTCTTCTATTTCTATAAATATCCATTTTCCCTACATGTATTATATTCACTTTGGATTCTTATGTAAGTCTTGGTTGTGATCCTCTCTCCTTTATTCTGTGGAATGTTATATTATAAATCTCATCTTTTAATGTAGAAGCTACTAAATTTGGTTTAATTCTGACTGTGGTTCGACAATAACTGAATTATTTTTTCCTTCTATTTTTACTATTATTTCCTTGGCCTGGGAGCTCTGAAATTTGGCTATAATATTCCTCTGAGTATTCAATGAATTCTTTCAATTTCTCATTTTTCCTCTGATTCTAGGATATCAGGGCAATTTTCTCAGATAAATTATTAAAATATTATATATGGGTCTGTTTTTTGGGCATGGCCACTCTATTTTCTAGATCAGTTGGTTTTCCAGAGAAGTTTTTTGTCATTTTCTTTTATTATTTTTCATTCTCTTGATTTTCTTTTATCATTTCTTGATGCTTTATAGAGTCATTGATTTCCACTTGCCTAAAAGTTGTTTGGAGCCAAATTTGGGAGAGCTCAAGTAAATTGTTACCTTACTCTCTTCTCTTCCTATAACACTCTTTTCCCCTTGAATCACTTACCCCATATCTTTTTCACTAATTATATTCTGCTAAGCCTCAATCTCATATCATTTCTAGCATTTGCTACTTTCACTCCTATATTTGTGTCCCTGAATAAAGTAGGAGAAGTAATAGTCAACTCTTCTGGCTGGGTGAACTGCAAATTTATTTTACACAGTCTCAACTGGTTCTCATTGCTGTAAGGCAATCCTTCTCTATCTCACAGCTTTCTATCCTCTTCACAGGGATTTTTTCTAACCTTGATGTCTCTTTTAAAATTTTTCTTGGATCCCTCTTCTTCTACCCTTTCAGCAAAGCTTTTTGCTTTCTATTTTATAGGGGTAAAAATGAAGCGATTTATTCTGAGCTTCTTCTTCTTTCCTTTTTCTCATTTCCTATCATCTCTCTATATATTTTGGACTATCTCCTCCTTCACCACATCTAACAAGATTGAATGACTTTACTGCTTATCAACACTAACCCTTTTTTACATTCAAGAGATTCCATTTTGTTCCATCTTCTGCAATGATTTTGTTTTTATTATTTCTATCCTATCACATGTTTTTAATCACTCCATGTCTACTAGATCATTCCTACAGACATACCCATTTGTCTAGAATTCTGAAAAAGGCTCCTTTGATCGTTCCATTTCAACTAATTTTATGCATATTTCTTCTATTTTTTTTTAATAGCTGAACTCCTTGAAAAGGCTATCAATGATAATTACTTTCAAGTTTTCTCCTCTAGCTGTTAACCTTCATTTAGATTTCAACTATACTATTCTATTGAAACTACTCTTTTCAAAATAACCAATGTTCTCTTTCTTGCCCAATCCAATGATCTTTTCTCAGTCTTTATCGTCCTTGTCAAGGTTATAATCTTCAATGCATTAACTCATCCTCTCCTCTTTGATACTCTCTTCTCTCTAGTTTTTGGGGTATCAATCTCTCCCAGTTCTACTTGTTATCTGATTACTCCTTAATGTCCTTGGCTGAATTCTCATCTAGAGGAGGCACTCTAGTTATAGGAGTCTCCTGGATCTTTTCTAAATCATAGAAACATAATGGTTTTGCTGGCCTCTTTATATGTGATTAGTATTAATGCATTCCATTTTTTTTTTTTTTTTTTAGAGAATACATTTTGCTTTTGAAGGACTTCCATTTTATTTTTTTAGAGTCTATTCTTTGTTCTCTCATATCTTCAGCTTTTTCAAAAATATAACAAGGGGAAATGTCATTACATACAAGCCAAATTATTATCAAGGCTAGTCTGAGAGGTCACGAGATAAACTAAATCCTTTATTTTCAAATAAACCACATGCCACTTTTTACTGCAAATTTTCAGGAAATTTTCTCTGCTAGATTTTTCTTTCTTCCTCCCTTATTTCAAGGCTCAAGTTTTATCTCTTTATTTTCAAATTATTACTCCTTTTCTTGCATTTTTGGTCTTGGTAATCCAATATTGATCTAATGTCCCTGAATTTATATTTTTTGGTCCTTATATATCTTCCTTCTCTTCTCTCTTCTCTTCTTTCTTTGTCTCTGTCTGTCTCTATCTCTCTGTTAGTAGGAACTTTGAAAATACATATCAAGTTGAATTAAATTGATAAAGGGGTACTCATCAAAAAAAAAAAAAAAACAACAAACAAACAAACACTAAAGTAATGAAATTTCATGTGATGAGTTTTCCTAAGGCAGAGTAATGGTGTTCATAGAGTAAAAACAAAGCAGAAGCTAAAATAGAAAATATTTTTTTGTTTGTTTTGCTGAATAAATTGGAAGATCTCAGGGGGTCATATCTGATTTTTGAAGACTTATTAAGAAATCATGAGATAGTAATTTCACTTGAAGAGGATAGCATTCATATGTTCTTATTAATTTTGTTGCAGTGCCATTGAGGTTAAAATGTTGGAAACACCTTGAGGGACAATAAGCAGTCAATAATGGTTTAAGTATTTAATAAGTGCCCTATCTATAAGCTGTCTAGAAATATTGGGAGATGATACCAGAATATCACATTTGAACGAGATTATACAGGTTGTTGAATTTGGATCCTAAAATTTGGATCATCATCCAATTAGCAATTACAGAACCATCAGATTAAGCTCTTCTTTATTTTTGTATTTCTTGAATTTTCTATTTTCTTGCACCTCTTTTTTTTATTTTATAATTCTAAATTTTTTTGACAGTGTATATATATGCATGAGAATTTTTTTTTTTATAACATTCTCCCTTGTATTCATTTTTCCAAATTATCCCCTCCCTCCCTCTACTCGCTCCCTAGATGACAGGCAATCCCATATATTTTACGTGTGTTATAATATAACCTAGATACAATATATGTGTGTGAATCTCATTTTCTTTTTGCATGTTAAGTATTAGATTCCGAAGGCGTAAGTAACCTGGGTAGATAGACAGTAGTGCTAACAATTTACATTCACTTCCCAGTGTTCCTTCTCTGGGTGTAGTTGTTTCTGTCCATCATTGATCAACTGGAAGTGAGTTGGATTTTCTTTGTGTTGAAGAAATCCACTTCCATCAGGATACATCTTCATACAGCATTGAAGTGTACATCGATCTTCTGGTTCTATTCATTTCACTCAGCATCAGTTGATGTAAGTCTCTCCAAGCCTCTCTGTGTTCCTCCTGCTGGTCATTTCTTACAGAGCAATAATATTCCATAACCTTCATATACCATAATTTACCCAACCATTCTCCAATTGATGGATATCCATTCATCTTCCAGTTTCTAGAGATTAATAAAAAAGCTGCCACAAACATTTTGGCACATACAGGTCCCTTTCCCCTCCTCAGTATTTCTTTGGGATATAAGCCCAATAGCACCAATGATGGATCAAAGGGTATGCACAGTTTGATAACTTTTTGCTCTCCAGAATGGTTGGATTCTTTCACAACTCCACCAACAATGTATTATTGTCCCAGTTTTCCCACATCCCCTCCAACATTCATCATTATTTGTTCCTGTCATCTTAGCCAATCTGACAGGTGTGCAGTGGTATCTCAGAGTTGCTTTAATTTGCATTTCTCTGATCAGTAGTGATTTGGAACACTCTTTCATATGAGTGGATATAATTTCAATTTCATCATCTGAGAATTGTCTGTTCATGTCCTTTGACCATTTATCAATTGGAGAATGGTTTGATTTCTTATAAATTAGGGTCAGTTCTCTATATATTTTGGAAATGAGACCGTTATCAGAACCTTTAACTGTAAAAATATTTTCCCAATTTGTTACTTCCCTTCTAATCTTGTTTGCATTAGTATAGATTGTACAGAAACTTTTTAGTTTGATGCAATCAAAATCTTCTATTTTGTGCTCAATAATGATCTCTAATTCTCCTCTGGTCATAAATTCCTTCCTCCTCCACAGATCTGAGAGGTAGACTATTCTTTGTTCCTCTAATCTATTTATGATCTCATTCTTTATGCCTAAATCATGGACCCATTTTGATCTTATATTGGTATGTGGTGTTAAGTGTGGATCCATATCTAATTTCTGCCATACTAATTTCCAGTTTTCCCAAAAGTTTTTTTTTTTTTTTCAAAGAATGAATTTTTATCCCTAATGTTGGTATCTTTGGGTTTGTCAAACACTAGATTGCTATAGATGTATCCTTTTTTGTCCTTTGGACCTAATCTGTTTCACTGATCGACTGGTCCATTTCTTAGCCAATATCAAATGGTTTTGGTGACTGCTGCTATATAATATAGCTTTAGATCAAGTACACCTTGACCATCTTCATCTGACTTTTTTTTCATTAGTTCCCTTGCAATTCTCGACCTTTTATTCTTCTGTATGAATTTTGTTGTTATTTTTTCCTAGGTAATTAAAATATTTTCTTGGGAGTCTGATTGGTATAGCACTAAATAAATAAATTAATCTGGGGAGTATTGTTGTCTTTAGTATATTCACTCGGCCTATCCAAGAGCACTGAATGTCTTTCCAATTATTTAAATCTGACTTTATTTTTGTGGCAAGTGTTTTGCAATTTTACTCATATAATTCCTGACTATTATTTGGTAGATGGATTCCCAAATACTTTATACTCTCTACATTTGTTTGGAATGGAATTTCTCTTTGTATCTCTTGTTGGTGCATTTTGTTGGTGATGTATAAAAATGCTGAGGACTTATGTGGGTTTATTTTGTATCCTACAACTCTGCTAAAATTCTGAATTATTTCTAATAGCTTTTTAGCAGAGTCTTTGGGGTTCTCTAGTATACCATAATGTCATCTGCAAAGAGTGATAGTTTGATTTCCTCATTTCCTACTCTAATTGCTTGAATCTCTTTCTTGGCTCTTATTGTGGAGGCGAACATTTCTAGTACTATATTGAATAGTAATGGTGATAGTGAGCAACTTTGTTTCACTCCTGATCTTACTGAGAAAGGTTGCAGTTTATTTCTATTGCATATTATGCTTACTGAAGGTCTTAAATATATGCTCCTGATTATTCTAAGGAATAGTCCATTTATTCCTATACTCTCAAGCGTTTTTAGTAAGAATGGATGTTGGATTTTTTCAAATGCTTTTCTGCATCTATTGAGATGATCATAAGTTTTTTTTATTAATTTGATTATTAATATGGTCAATTATACTAATAGTTTTCCTAATATTAAACCAGCCCTGCATTCCTGGTATAAATCCTACTTGATCATAGTGTATTATCCTGGGGATGATTTTCTGAAGTCTTTTTGCTAATATCTTATTTAAATTTTTAGCATCAATATTCATTAAGGAAATTGGTCTATAGTTTTCTTTCTCAATTTTCCATCTACCTGGTTTAGGTATCAGTACCATGTCTGTGTCATAAAAGGAGTTTGGTAGGACTCTTTCATCCCCTAGTTTTTCAAATAGTTTATATAACATTGGGGCTAATTGTTCTTTAAATGTTTGGTAGAATTCACATATAAATCCGTGTGGTCTTGGGGATTTTTTCCTGGGAGTTGATTAATAGCTTGTTCTATTTCTTTTTCTGAAATGAGACTATTTAAGCAATTTATCTCCTCCTCTGTTAATCTAGGAAGCCTATATTTTTGGAGGAAGTCATCCATTTCACTTAAGTTATCAAATTTATTGGCATAAAGTTGGGCAAAGTAACTCCTTATTATTTCTCTAATTTCCTCTTCATTGGTGGAAAGATCCCCCTTTTCATTTGTAAGACTAACAGTTTGATTTTCTTTTCCATTTTTCTGATCAGATTTACCAAAGGTTTATCTATTTTAGTGGCTTTTTCATAAAACCAACTCTTGGTTTTATTTATTAATTCAATAGTTTTTTTTTTTTTTTTTACTTTCAATATTATTGATTTCTCCTTTTAAATTTTTGTATTTCAAGTTTGATTTTTGGTTGGGGGGTTTTAATTTGGTCTTTTTCTAGCTTTTTAAGTTGCAGGCTCAATTCATTAATCTTCTGTTTCTCTATTTTGTTCAAATAAGCCTCTAAAGATATACAATTTCCCCTTATTACCACTTTAGCTGCATCCCACACATTTTGGTATGATGTCTCATCGTTGTCATTATCTTGAGTGAAATTATTATTTATGTCTATAATTTGCTGTTTCACTCAATCATTCTTTAAGATGAGATTATTTAGTTTCCAATTACTTTTTACTCTATGTACCCATATTTCTTGTTGAATGTAGTTTTTCTTGCATCATGATCTGAAAAGAAAGTCTTTACTATTTCTACCTTCCTGCATTTAATTTTGAGGTATTTATGTCCTAATATTATGGACAGTTTTTGTATAGGTTCCATGAACTGCAGAGAAGAAAGTATACTCCTTTCTATCACCATTCAATTTTCTCCAAAGATCTATCATACCTAATTTTCCTAATATTCTATTTACCTCTTTAATTTCTTTCTTATTTGTTTTGTGGTTTGACTTATCTAATTCTGAGAGTGCAAGGTTGGGATCTCCCACTATTATAGTTTTGTTGTCTATTTCTTCTTGCAACTTCCTTAACTTCTCCTTTAGGAAGTTAGATGCTATACCACTTGGTGCATATATATTTAGTATTGATATTGCTTCATTGTCTATGCTACCCTTTAGCTAGATATAGTTTCCTTTCTCATCTCTTTTGATTAGATCAGATTTTGCTTTTGCTTGATCTGAGATAAGGATAGCTACCCCTTTTTTTTTTAACTTAACTTGAAGCATAATAGATTCTGCTCCAGCCTTTTACCTTTACTCTGTATATATCTCCCTGCTTTAAGTGTGTTTCATGTAAACAACATATTGTAGGGTTCTGATTTTTGATCCAGTCTGCTATACATCTCTGTTTAATGGGAGAGTTCATCCCATTCACATTTACAGTTAAAATGACTAATTCTATATTTTCTGCCATCATATTATGCCCAGATTATGCTTTTTCCCTTGCCCCCCTGAATCTCTTCCCCAGAATTAAACTTATGAGCCCCACTTGTGTCACACAGCCCTCCCTCTTTAGTATCCCTCCCTCCTCCCTTTAAATCCCTTTCCCTTTCTTGTACACTTCCTTTATTATTCTTTTCCTTTTCCCTTTTCCTCTTCCCCTTTTTAATCAGGTGAGAGAGAATTTTCTATAAAACCAATATGTCAATTATTTTTTCTTTGAGCCAATTCTAATGAGAGTAAGATTCACACACTGTTCCTCCCCCTCTCTAACTTCCATCAGATACTATAGGTTTTCTTTGCCTCTTTGTGGGATATAGTTTCCCTCTTTTTATCTCCCCTTTTCTCTTTTTCTGACAATATCCCCTTTCCATTTCTACTTCCCTTTTTTGTTATATCAGTAAAATCAAATTATACATGTTGTCTCAATGTATATCCACAATAGAAATACAGTTCTCAAGAATTCCTTTCACCTTTTCCTGCTTCTCTTGTGTCCTATGATTGGAGATCAAATTTTTTGTTTAAATCTGTTTTTTTTTTTTTTTTTTTTTAACCTTAGAAACAAATGGAATTCATCTGTTTCATTAACTGTCCATCTTCTTCCATGGAAGAAAATTCTAAACTTAACTGGGTAGTTTATTCTTGGCTACATTCCAAGTTTTTTGTTTTGCCTTTCAGAATATCAGATTCCAGGCCCTTAACTCCTTTAATGTAGAGGCAGCCAGATCTTGAGTGACCTTTATTGTGACACCTTGGTATTTGAATTGTTTTTTCCTGGCTGCTTGTAATATTTTTCCTTAGTCTGATAGTTCTGAAATTTGGCCACAATGTTCTGTGGAGTTTTTTTTTTGTTGTTGTTGTTGTTGTTTTTTTTTGTTTTTGTTTTGTTTTGTTTTGTTTTTTTAGGGTCTTTTCCAGGTGTTCGATGAATTCTTTCAATGTCTATTTTACCTTCTGGTTCTATTATCTTTGATAGTTCTCTTTGATGATTTCCTGTAAAATAATATCTAGACTCTTTTATTTCATTATAATTTTTGGGAAGTCCAATAATCCTCAAATTGTCTCTCCTAGATCTATTTTCCAGGTCTGTCATTTTACCAAGTAGTATGTGACATTTTTCTCCATATTTTCATTTTTTTGGTTTTGCTTGACTGATTCTTGGTGTCTCAATAAATCATTCATTTCTATTTATTCAGTTCTGATTTTTAATGAGTTATTTTCTTCATTTATATATGTCCAATTGAGTTTTTAAATGAGTTGTTTTGCTCTATGGAATTTTTTTCCATTTCACTAAATTTGTTTTTTACTGAGTTATTTTCTTTTTCCAATTCACAAATCCTACTTTCTTGGGAATTCTTTATCTTTTCCATTTCACAGATCCTACTTTCCTGTGATTTCTTTACCTTTTCTTATTCCCTAATTGTTTCCCTGCACTTCCTGTGAATTCTTTACCTTTTCCAATTCACACTTCAGGAAGTTGTTTACCTGTTCCAATTCACATTTCAGTAGTTTGTTACTATCTTGCATAGCTTCTCTTTTCTTTCACCATTGTTCTTCTAACTCTCTTTTGAGATTTTTAATAATCTCTTCTAGGAGAACATTATTTGGGGTATTGTCTGGAGGCTGTTTGCCATTAGTCTCCTTGGGTTGGAAAGCCGCTCTTTTTCTGTATAGAAGGTATCTCATTCTCTTCACTCTTTTACTCATTTTTTAAAAAGCTTTCAGAGTCTGCCTTCGGGGCACAGATGTTACCAACTTCCTCTGAAGAGCAAGGATGGGTATATGGACAGTAACTGTCCTCTCAATGGGCTGCAAGGAATGGCCAAGCTGCAAGAGTGCTCTGGGAAGAGCTCCAAAGGGAAGTGAGTAGGCCTGAATATCAAGGGCCAGGTTGTGTAAGTGCCCTGCAAGAAGTCTCATTGTGAGGATTAGTGACTGCCTGGACTAGAGGTTAAGCAGCAAAAGTATCACTGTCCCTCCACAAATGCCTGCTTTGAGTATTAGCAGTCACCCTATCCCTCATCACACTGGAAGTGTCTCTGCCTGGGCAGCACAGTCAAGCTGGGGAAATGGTACTACCCCTGGCTGAGCCCCCCATTATGCAGATGAAAGGCTGCCCCAGGTTGTGCCCCTGCTGTGCAGGTTTGTGACTGCCCCCCAATAAGAGTTACTAACTGCAGAATGCAGCTGAAGAACTGTGTTATGGTCTGTGCTGAGCCACTTCCAGTCCTGGGTGGGCACAGTCAGATCCTCTCAGGTTCTGGCCTCCCTCAGAGTTCCCTCTACCGTAGGCTCTGATTTCTCTGTTGGTTCACTACTCCGCCACCAAAGCAAAGCAGCCAGGCTATGGCAGAGAGTTCTATGTAAATCTTCCAACTGCAGAGGCCACCTGCTCCAGATTTTATCCCTGCCCTAAGCTGGTCTGCTCCCACCACTCAGGACAAACCTTTTTTGGTGATATTCCTGATTATCTTCCACTGGTGAGTTGTTGTACTTCCAATATTCATGAATCTTACCAGTCTAGTGCTATTTTTGAGGCTGATTTTAAAAATTGGTAATGAGAGTATGAGAGGAGCTCAGAATCTCCCATGTGCCTTCTCTGCCATCTTGGTTCCTCCCCCTTCTATTCTTCTTATGCCATTTTGTCTTCATTTAGACCTCTCTCATATCTTGCCTTTTATTTTGTTATTGTTCTTTATTGAAACTCCTTTTCTAGATATTACCATTTACCACTTTCACTTTCCTGATCAATACAGAACACTCTTTTGTAAAAGAGAAATATAATAAAGTAAAGCAAGCCAACACATTGGCCATATGTAATAATGTTTTATTCCCCATTAACCATTCATCTCCAATATAGCCCTGCTGTTAATTGTAGAAAAAAATATAGACACAAATTTTGTTCTCATAATTTGCAAAAAGGTTGGATGAATCCTGCTTCATGATGAAATAGAATATTAGTATGCTATATTTGAGGAGACGGGTTAATTCATAAAGAGGGAAAGTAACAAATCCAGCATCTTCTCATCCTATTTACAGTAGGAAGCTTATTCCATTTCCTTAAGGATTTTAGATTATCATTTATAGCACAAGAATTCTCTGGAATAGAAGTGGCTTTCTCAATCTTTAAATCAAACAATTATTCTCTGAGCAAATGAATGATATTGATCTGACATCTGAAACATCACTTTTGATAAGAATGGATCCCCAACATCTAGTAATCCAGCCTTGAATACCTATCAGAATCTTTGACTTTGCTTTTTTCATCAAAAGACAGAGATTCAATAAATGAGCCAAAACAGATAAAGAGGCACATCGAGTTTTCTCTACACAATCCACTAAAATAATTAAGCAATTATTTGCTGGAACACATTCTCCTCCAATGATAATAACTGCAGAACACTATCAACATTTTTTCTTACAATGGATTGAGAACATTAAGAAAATTAAGCATCATTAAAAGGCTTGCCTTGAAATTACATGGTTAATTATTAAAGTTAAACCTATTTTTATTTCACCAACATGTTTTCATTCCTTTACTTAGTGAGGATTAAATTATCAAAGGGACCAGATAGAGAAGAGAGGAAAGCTGGAAAACTCCAAATACTGGCAGAGCCTAATGATGTCAAAGGAGATTAGTGGAATATTTCCAAATAAGTGCTATGAAAATCTTATTTAGGGGCCTCTTCTCCATAAATTATTTACAAACATAAACTAGAAAGTAAAGGAGAAAGGGAGGGAGGAAAAAAGTTTGTGTACACTGTGTTGGTATATAAATTCCCTTTATATGTATTGTTTTTACTGACAACTGCTGGTGATTCACATGACAATTTATTATGCCGCTTCTCTATCCTAAGCAAAAAAAGAGTGGGCAAAGAAGGGATTCAAATCAGCTGATAAGTAGAGCTGTTGTTTGGGATTATTCAGCAAGCTCTGAAATATCTACAATTGGTCAAAATGCAGGGACCCAAAATTAATCTCATGGGCATCTCATTTTAGATTTCAGAAAAAAATCTCACCAGTACATTGATCACAATGGATGTCCCTTTTTTGTTGAAGATAATGAAATTCACTAGAAAGCCAGCCTTCCCAGTCAGAGACTATGGGATTATTTAATCTTTACTGATAAAATCATAAATGGTTGCTGTATAACAATTAAAAATTCACATTGTGAATTTTACAATTTTATTCTAACTTCACAATGTCCCACTGAACAGTTATTTTATTATTAACAGTTATATTATTACAGTTATTTCCATTTCAGATGAGCAAATTGAGCCTTTCTGCTAAACTGTGTTACCCTTAAGATACTTTGAATCTATTTGATAAAGGAAATATATTCAATAAGAATTCATCAAGATTTCTTTGCCAGTCACTTTCCAGAAGTGACAGAAGAGGCATAGATATTGCTCAGTTGTAGAAAACTGACTGTCTTGAAAAGCAGTTCAGAGAAGTGGTTGAGAAATCAGTGATAATTTCTCTATCAGTTTATTCATCAAGCCATTTCCTCAAGATTTCTTTGAGGATCTCTAGAGTTTTCAAGTATAGAGAAATGTGATCATAGATAATATTTCTACAATTTTAAAAAATATTTTCAAATAATTTTCCATTTGAGTGAATAGGTGGAAAATAAAGTAGATGTCATGATAGACCACTGCATAGTGTAGTTTGATAAATGAACTCAGAAATCAGGAAGAGTTTTTTCAAGTCTTTCCTCAGACATTTACTGTTTCAGGTTATTTTGAGCAAATCATATGTACTATTTCTAGCTCAGTAACTTCATCTGTAAAATAGGAATAATAAAAGTAACATATTAGAGGATTATTATCATTATTAAAAATCATAGAAAAATTATAATTTTTATCTACTTTATCTTATTTGATTGAAAAGGAAAATGCTGAATTACCTATTTTAAAATGGCTACTCTACTGTTGTATCCCTAATTATCTTTCCAGAATACTGAATTAGTTTTCTTACCCTATAAAATAGCCACCCCATGGTCGTTTTCCTTCATTGTTCATATCAGAGAATTGTATTTTTAAATGATTTTATTGACTATGTTCTTTTCAAAAATATCTTCTCTTCCCAATCCCAATATTGTTCATCTTCCTTTTATGTGTTTTCTCCCCACTATGAAATTTAAGCAATTTTAAGGAAAGGATTGGTTTATTTACTGTTTTTTTTTTCCTTAGCACTAAGCACAGTGCCTGACATGTAGTAAATGCACTTCACATGCTTATTGACTAAACATGATTATTTCTAATTCAGAGATGGGGAACCTAAGGTTAAGAAAACTTAGTTCCTTTGGTCAGAATCATACAATTAGTAAATATTGAATACAGGATGGGGAGTGACATATTTCTTAACCTGATGTCCAGTGTTCTTTTTAACCATACTATGTTGTTTATTTTTCCCTAAAAGGATACTGTCTTTATCCTGGGAATCTAGTTATATTGTCTGCCTTCATGAAGCATAGTTGGCTATTTTAGTTGCTGTTAATCATTTCAGCAGTCTGACTCTTCATAATGCTATTTAAGGTTTTCTTGATGAAGATATTGGAATGAATTGCTATTTCCTTCATTAGCTCATTTTAGAGATGAGGAAATTGAGGCAAACAGTGTTAATTGATTTGCTCAGGGTGACACAGACAGTACTCAAATAAATGATCCAATCAATCTGTTAATTGTATGAACTGAGCAACTCATCTAATTTATCTTATGTTTTTTATATTTTTAAAAGTCTAACCATCAAAGACTTTAATTAGAAGAATGATCATGACTATAAGTACAATATGCAGAAAGTGTAGGTGCTTGAATTTATGAAGGCAAAAATCAGGGAGAGGGAGGGATTTAATCTATTTTTTTTGAAGACTTTTTAATATCTCAAAATAGAAGCAGCTAGATAGCTTAGCGGCTAGAATATTGGGTCTATAGTCAAGAGGTCTTGAATTCAAATCCAACCTCAGACACTTATTACCTGTGTGACACTCATATGTTACTTAATTTGAATTGCCTTCCCTGCCCCCAAAAAGAAAAAAAGATGAGAAAAAAATCCTGGAATGGTACCATTAGATGCAGTCTTTCACACACAACTAAATATCAATACTATCTGTACAAAAATGTTTATTTGTATAGAAGTATCTATATCTTCTCTTATTGTTCTAGCTTTCAATTGATAATGCCTTGAACCCAAATCACTCTGGCTTTCACTGATTGGACAACAATAGGTCCTAGCCAAAGCCTCATTTGGCCAATGTTTATGTTCTGATGGCTCAGGAGCAGTGTAAATAGAAATTATTTCTGTTTTGCCCAAAAATCCTAAGGATGTTAGACTTTTGTTGTTGTTGTTTTTTTAGTGTGCTAACTAAGCCATCTTTTATATCCTTTTTTACCTAACTTCAATCACTGAATAGGTGTTATTTCAAATGAATTGAGACATGGGAAGTACCTTATCTTAAAAAAAAAATAAAATAAAATAAAATAAATGTTTAAAGTACCTTACTGTATCTAGAGTCATCCAGTTATCTTGACTAATGTCTTTTTTCCCTAGACTTATATGACTTTGGACACAGTCCTGCCTCACTTAAATCTAATTTACTTGAACTATAAGACAGTATCCTCTTGATGCAATTGGTCTTTTTGGAGAAGAAATGATTTACCAAAAAAAAAAAAAAAAAAAAAAAAAAAAAAAGAGAGACAACCTATTATTGCAATTAGCTCTAATTGGAATTTTTCTTCACCACAAACAAAACCTATTTCAACTTCTACCTATATATTTTAGTTGTGTCCTTTGTGGAAAAGGAGTCCAATCCATTATTCTCTGGATAATCAAAATAATTAAAGAGAAGTATCTTATAGCATAAGTATTTTCCATAGTAAACTTCCTCAATTATTTTATTTTATTGATCCATATGTTTTCACCATCCCATTTGGACTATACTTCTCAACATCCTGTTAGTTCTCCTTAGGATACTTTCCAGCTTATCAGCATTCTGGATAAAAGTAGATTCCAGAAATGAATACAACATTCCAAATGTGATCAGATCAGAATTGAGGTTTCATGTATAAGAGTTGTGAGAGGTTGATGAAGAATACCACCTTTGCTGATTTTCATGGTGCCTAATTTTACCATGAATACCACACCACCCATCTACCCATGTGAGGTGATCCTGAAACTTTGAGGGACACTGACATTTAATTTCTGGAGCATTAGCTGCATTCTCTTTGAGTTCTATTAGGATTCAACTCTCCGACTCATGAAAACTGGAAAACTTTGTGATGATGGAAAAGGTCTTGGGTCAATCCCCTTTTACAAGATCCTCTGAACAAAAACAAAACAAAACAAAATGAAATTTAAATACTTCTAAAGGACAGACCTGATTTCAGATGAAAACATCTCCAATGCAAATACATGGAATAGAATTGTAAACCTCTGATGAGTAACATGCTCCATAACTCCTCAGAGAAAACACACACACACAACACACACACACACACACACACACTCACCATTGTTATAACAGCCTAAGATTGCATTTTTTTGACTTGCATGTGAGAATTTTCAGTCAACTAGAATTGTATTTTTCTTTTCTACCAAATGAATATGACTAAGTCATAGCTTCTATGTTTTTATTCTTGTAATTTCAATATTTTAATCCAAGTATAAATATTTAAACTTACCTCTCTTAAAGGTTGTCCTACTAAAGTAGGTATACTATAATTAACTTAATTTTTTTTTTTTTGATGCTCACTTATTTAAAAGGACAGGATGATTGATTTAAAAAAGGTGTTAACTCAGTGGAATTGATAAGACAATGGTAATCTAGTTTCATATGGTGATTAATAATTCTCTAGTTCAATATGATTGAATTAATATTAGAACAAATAATGATTCCCTAGTGATATAATGATTGGCTTATACTCAATATGATGAATGGATTTAATTGTAATAGAATGTTTAATAGGTCAGACTCAGACCTAGTGAGGAGTAGGAGACAGACTCAAAGAAGACAGAGTACTGGAGGCTGGAGCTCAGAGTCAAGGAGAAACATTCATTCCATCTCACACCACCATGACGGCTGGCCTGTCCTCCTTCATTTTTCTATTGAGATCAAGGCCTGTCTGAAGGGCCTTCAGAAAGCTAGTCAAGCCCCAAGTGAAGGAGACAGACTGTGAAGGAGATAATAAAGAATTTGGACTTTATCCCTGGGTATTCTCATGGTGATTACACTGTTGAAACTAAGGCTAGTCCCAAAACCAACCAGAACACTACAACTTATTAGCAATAAATCCCAGATTTATGTTATTCATAAATTTCTTAAGCATGTCATTTATTTGATTCTAAATAATACCATGGATATTTTAGATAGACACTCTATTAAATAAAGTTCTCGTTACAGGCTGATGTTAGTTACTAATTATTACATTTTAAACCAGATATTCAAAACGTTTTTTAATACAACTTACTTTTCTTTTTATCCTGTCATACCTGATATCCTTCCCCTCATCATGTGATCAGACCATCTTCTTTTCAAACATACAAATTCCTTGATGACATCCTTTATTTAATTTCTCTTTCAGAATATTGTAAGCTGTTTATTGCTACCAAGTATCTTTCCATTGTTCTCTCCATTATTAATTTTAAAAAATCATAGAAGACTGTATTACCTGTTCTCCTTTCATATTGGTATTATAGTGGTATTAATAAGAGCTTTATAATTACCCAAAGACAAACAATTCTACTATACTCTTTTGGCTTCAATCTGGCCCCAAGTCATTATTTATTTCTACTATCTGTCCTACTTATACATACAAATACACAAATTTTATAAGTTAAATCTTCTAGAGCAAGAAGCACTATATACTCTTTACTTTTCTTTGTAAGGTATATGGTCAGTTCAAAGTCTTTTGACACATCTTTTCCAGGATACACTCTACATGAATTTGATATCTTCAAAGAAAAACACCAATAGGATCTTTTCATGCTCCCCAAAATCCCTCTTCACCTTATTTTGTCTGCTGAATTTCTTACATCTTAGTAGAGAATACCTTTGGAGAACATTTCTCTTCATTTTGTGTGTTGCCTAATAGTTATGATAAAAAGAAACCTAAATTTATTTATTTTGTTCATTATATGTTTTAAGGAATTTTAAATTACAAGGACAGTCTAGAGGTCTCTAAAGAATTGTGGAATCAATATAAGACAAAGACAATGCTGGTGAGAATCAACCAGGATGATATATCCCTATCAAAAAGATGCTTTGCTTTATGAGCAATATAGATTTGCAGTAGCTAAAAAGAAACGTGAGATGGATACATTTATAAATATCTCTGCTCCAAATGTCCATATGGACTATTTGTGTCAACTTGTGGCAAAACCTTCCTAATATTAGTCTGTTCAGCCACATTAATTTTGACCCTCTTCAAGAATGAAAGGCAACAACGAACAAACCAACAAAATTACCTTTAATGCGTGGGTAAGAGACACTATATTGGAAAGAGAACTGAGTATTTTATTCTACCTAATAAAACGTTTTGCTTTATTCTGTGTTAGGTTCTTACTAAGTGCTAATAAGATAATGAGATATTAGGTTCTTACTAAGTGCTAAGTCGGTACTTGACAATTCTCTAGTTCCGGCCTTTACTGGGAGTTTTTACTTTTGCCAAGAAAGCAAAGAGCCAATTTATTGGCAAATTCATGCTTTATTAATAAGTTGATCGTGCCTGGGCAAATTAGGCTATTGTAGTAATTGCAGTGAAATTGGATGAAGGCCTGAACTATGTCACTAAAGGTAAAAATAACAAAATTTGGCAAATGACTGGATATGTGGAGTGAGAAAGGAGTCAACATTGATATTGAGGATGTGAAACCAGGAGACTAAAAGGATGTTGATACCCTTAAATATAGAAGATCAGAAAAGAGGATGATTAGGGAGAGGGGCTGAGGTGGAATAGTGACTTGTGACATAGTAGTGATGGTAACAGATGTTATAAGAAAAAGTGGTGATCAACCATGTCAAATGCTACACAGAGGACAGGGATGAAGACTAAGAAAATCATTTTAGATTGGATTTTTCTTGTGCAGCATGATAAATGTGAAAATACATTTAGAAGAACTACACATGTTTAGTCTATACTGGATTACTTGCCATCTAAGGGAGGGGGGAGATGGGGAAAGAGGGAGAAAGTTTGAGAACACAAGGTTTTGCAAGGGTGAATGTTGAAAACTATCTTTGAGTGTATTTTGAAAAATATTATTTTTAAAGAGTTATTATATTTGGCATCTAAGATCAGTGAGGCTCAGATGAAGAGTTATAAAATCAGAGAGTTTCAGAGCTGAGAGAAGGATTTTAGGAGATCTAGTTTTCTCCTTCCCACAGGAAAAGTTTCTGGTTTAGATCAGGTGAAACAGTATTTATTAAACATCCCTGTTCAGGTGCCAAATTGCGATGGTCCAGTCTAGCTCCTCTGAAGGGCTCAGAATAAGTCCTTAAATGAGAAGGTCTGGGCTAGCTCCTCTGAAGGGCTCAGAATAAGTCTTTAAATGTGAAGGTCTGGGCTAGCTCCTCTGAAAGGCTCAGAATAAGTCCTTGTCAGGATAAGCAAAAGTCCTTGCCCCACGTTGGGCGCCAATTTGTAAACGTGCTGTTGTCTCCAGAAGCTGCCGATCGCTCTCTGGGAAGAGATCTGCTGTGTCAACTCTTGGACAGATTCTTCTTCCTGTAGAGAACCGTAGTCTCCAGACAGTTGCCATTAACTCTTGTCCAGAGTAGTGACTTCCCTTTATTATCCTCCCAGAGAATGGGCGTGGAATAATGCAAGGGCTTCTGGGAAAAATTACTTCAACCAATGAACTTGCTCTTTCCCAGGAATTCACAAGTAAAAACTCCCAGTAAAGGCCAGAACTAGAGAATTGTCAAGTACCGAGTTAGCACTTAGTAAGAACCTAATATCTCATTAGCTCATTAGCACTTAGTAAGAACCTAACATCTCTGCCATATAAAATGTTGTTTCCATTTTTATTTATCAGTAAACAATAAACAGAGTGTCTTCTAATATGCTTTACATCTTACAGTTTGAGAGGTAAATCAGATTTTTGCTGACTAATGTACTTTCTAGGATCTTGTGGATTTTGTGACTTTTTTTTTTTTTAATAAGAAACATGGATAAAATTATCATAGTCAATATTATCCATTTCTTTTTTTTGATGGAAAATTAATTGTTGAAATATTTAGGGCTATTTTCCTCTTTGAATTAAAAATTTCTGAATGATATGAATATGGGAGTTATGGCTAATAAATGAGTATCAAATAAAAATATTGAGCTATATATGATATACCTGTAGGACAGGTAGGACAACTTTTAAGAAAAGAAATGTATTTTTCTCATGACTTTTTCATCTTGATTTAGCAAATTCAGAACTCAATTCTGTTAAGTCCTCTATATATAGTTATCTGACAGTGATCATTCTCACATCAAAGATATATTTTCCATTATTTGCTAAGTATATGTTTCCCCATTATTTTTATTATATTTAGTGCCTACCATGTCAAATACTTCATAATTTTTATGCTTCCCAAAATTTCCATGATAAAAATATTTTGAGTTTTATGTATTCTATAATCCTTAGATTCTGTTCTCAAAACTGAATGAAACTTTCTCATTCTCACCTTTTAATTTAGGTTCCCAATTTTCAGAGCATGTGCTAATTTAACTTGATAAGTGTTATCAGATTTTTTAATAAAATTTCTCTACTATTAATCCTTATCAATATTAGTTGGTAAATTGTAAATATTTTCCAGTAGTGTTTTTGAATATACTTATCATTAGTATTTCTGTATATGCTAACCAAATTGAGTGTATTAAAAAATGTGCACCATTAATTTAATTTATATCTTTGTCTCTCCAAGAATTTTCTGAGCTATCCTTATTTCCAGTGTCCTTCTTTCATTTGATTTTTCTTTATAATAAGATTTTTAAGGTACACATGAATCAAATTCTTCAGCAATATGTCCTCACTAGTCTTTGGGCAACTATTTCACATTTAGAATACTGATAGTGAAATTAAAATATTTTTGTTATCTGAAAACTGTGTGCTTTAGGTACTTCATTTCCTTTCTCAGCACTTTGGCACTAGCATTACCCACAACATTGAAGGGTATTTTGTATTTTGTTTTTAAATAATTTGCTACAGTCCACCATGTACTCCTCAAAAATATCATCTCCAAAATATCAGTTGATTACTGATTTCTATCTCCATAATAAGCTAGGTTGAGCCTCAGGAAACATATTCAGATTATTACTAGGACTATACTTCAAATATATCCAGCATGAGAGGACCTATCAGTGTTTATAGTAGTCCATGTCAGTAAATTGGTCATTATCACTACAGCATATTAAGTCACAAGGGTTGGACTTTATGCTGTACTATCAATCATAATAAGATATAAAAATGTATGAGATATTTTGTTGAAATAAAAATGTGATTTTATTATAAAATGTTTTGGTCAAGAAAAGGAAATTAAGTTATCCTGGACTAATCTGTTCTTAATG
The DNA here is from genome assembly GCF_048593235.1 of Sminthopsis crassicaudata. Lineage (NCBI taxonomy): Eukaryota > Metazoa > Chordata > Mammalia > Dasyuromorphia > Dasyuridae > Sminthopsis > Sminthopsis crassicaudata. The sequence goes on from NC_133618.1 coordinate 20,745,378, forward strand.
AAAATATGCTAGTTCTTTTTGAACACAGTTTCCTCTGCTACATGTTTTTAAAAAAACAACAATAACCATTAACTGTATCTCCTGTTACCAGGTCAGAGATCAAATCCTAGATAAAATAGCCCATACTTTACTGGATGTATTTTTTAAAATTTCTGACAAGTGAAATATTTGTAACTTGCTACTATTTAGCAAATATCTTTGCAATTGATTAAATAATCCCAACAATGATGTCTGAACCATATGAATTAAATTCAAAGAAGGCTGCATACTTTTAAAATATCTCTACCATATCTTAGACATCAGAATATTGCTGATTATTTTTGTTCTGTCATTATAAATCCAAGGTCATCATTGATATATACTCTTGTGCCAGTTGTCATAAGCAACATTATTTTCTTTATTTTTTTTTTAATTTTTATTTTATTTTATTTTATTTTTTGTTTTGTTACTAATACAGACAATAGGGAAGGAAAGTTCACTTCTGTTATCTTTGGTGTAGTTCATTATCTTCTGCTCCTTCTGAATTTTAATCCTACTAGTGATATGTAAATGCCTCTCTTTACTGTAATTATCCCTTGCTTCTAGTAGAACACAGGTGGTCACACCCTCCATGACTTCTCTGGAAGGATGAGAACACCAAAGGTATGTAGCCCTGCCCTCTCTGACTTTTCTGGAAAGGTGAGAGCATCAATGGGAGGTGGGGACCCAAACCAGACATTGTCAGCTGGTTCCCTCTGAGCTGATAGGTCTTCTACATTACCCAGAGTTCCCCCAGTATTTGTGGCCCTCTACAGGATGGATAGTGGATATGGACCAGAAGGCAATAAAAAATTGGTTCATCATGGCTTTATCAGCCCAGGCATATCAATTTATCTTTCAATAATATGGGTCACTCTCTAAGATTATAAATAGTAGAGAAGGTACTAGCATGACACTTTTGGAAGGAGTTGCCTCATTTAGACATTCCCAATAGCAATTAAATTTCAGGTTCAGCTTCTCTATGTGTAAGGCAGTTTAAATCTTCCTTTTTAAAAACTTATTACATGAGAAATACACATATCTACCTATCTTTCTATCTATCACCTCTCTTCTATTATCTATCTACTTATAATCTATTACCTAACTATCATTTATCTACCAACCTATCATCTGTTATCTATCTATTGATCTATCAGTATGTCATCTCTTATCTACTATCTGTCTTTGGGATTGTCGTGTTATCTACTGATCTTTTTTTTTTTTTTCTATCATCCACCTATCATTGTTACCTTCTTTCCCTCTCTCCCCCCACCTCTGTCTCTGTCACTTTCTCTCTCTGTATTTTTCTCTATTAGTCTGTCTCTTTCAGCATTTCTGTCTCTCTCTCCATGCCTCTATGACTCTGTCTCTATTTTTTTTGTCTCTCTCTATTTATGTATCTGTCTCTGTCTTTCTCTTTGTGTGTCTCTCTGTCTTTCTGTGCTTCTCTCTCTCCTCTCTCTCCTTTGTCTCTATCTATTCCATTTTTATTTTAAAAATAACAATAATTTTCATTACCAAACACCAAAAACCCTGTGGTGCATCTAGCATTTAAGGTCTCTTGATATTATAACAGAATTTCCTTTCACATTCTGCCACCTCTTTCCAGACTAATTTTTTTTTATCTCTTACCTTCTTCTTTTTCTTCTCCTCCTCTTCCTCCTCCTCACCCTCCATATTTCTCTCCTCCTCCTTCTTCTTCTTGTTCTCTTTCTTCTTGTTGTCTTGTTCTCCTAGTATTACTTCCTTCTCTTTCCCCTCCTTCTTTCTTTTTTCTTTTATTATGTCTTCTCTTTTTAAAATTTAAAATGTATTTATATAAAATTTAAACACAAAATATAAAAAATAGGATAAAAACATTTCTATATGCACATCAGAACATAAGAAATGGAAAAATAAACATAGAATTATAAATAATATACATTGTCTTCAGTACTTCCCATCTTTTCTTTGTTACTCATAAGTTTTCTCTGTTATGCAATTTTTACTTTATTCATTTCCCCCTTTCCTCCCCCCCCCATCTGCCAAGAAGGCACCAATTAATTGTGAATATGTTTATATATATTTATACATATACATTATATACACATATCACACGTATATATACATATGTGCATACGTATATCTACATAAATACCGATACCTATAATCATACATGTATATAGACATATATGTTTATTTACATCTATGTAAGAGTATCCAGTGCTTGTTTGTCCTCTATTTCACTGTAGATATCATCCTTTATAAATCCAAGCCTTTCCATATTTTTCTTAAATCCACCAAGGTATTTGATATACCATAGCCATATTCCAGTCTTACTTTGCCTTGTTACTTTAAATTGTCTTAAACAATATTGATGATTATGGCTGACATATAGTGTAGTTTCTCGATTTTACTCTTGATCAAAATTATTTTAGCTTTAATTTTGCCAAAGATCAATGATTACTCCTCTTGATTTTTTCCCCCCAAAAAATCATCTTCCTGATCATTATAATTATGTTTGTGTGTATCTCTTATTTCCTATTCCTGCAGACTCCTCTGCTTTACTTATATTTTCTGTCTTGCTTGCTATTACTTAATCTACTCTGCCTCCAACGATCCCTCTCTTAGCTTCTTTCTTCCACTCTCTCTTCCTTTTTATCCCATTTTCTTTAATCTACAAAACCTTCCCTTATCCTAATTCCTCCCTTTCATATTTTTTATACTTTTAGAAAACTTTCATACATATATGTGTGTGTGTATGCACATATATAGATACATAGATACCCTAAGATTTATGTATATTTGTATGTATACTGTTCCCTCTTTAATCCAATCCCAATGTAACATTCTGCAACTATTAGCTTTCCTCCCTCACCTTAATTCCTCTGAGTCAATTGTTGCTCTCCCTCCTCATTCCTGTTATCTATCTATCCCTTTTCACCTTTTCCTACATGGTTTTGCTTTTTAGAATCACCTCATACTCAGCTCTAATATCAGTCTTTCTTTTTAAGTACCAATTACTAAAGACAATCTTAGACATAAGATTTGCATTTTCCTGTGTAAAACACAAACAAAGTCCTTTGAAATTATTCTTTGATGTTCATCTTATATTTCTGTTGGATCTTAATTGTCAAATTTTCTATTAAGATCTTTTTGCAACAAAATCCTGAAAGTCTGTCGATTCATTGAATATCGAACACCGCTTTCCCCTTTTTCCATTTGGGATTGTTTAACTTTGCTGGTTACAATATTTTTGAATGCAATTCTGCTTTTTTTTTTTTCTCTTTCATTTTATATATAGATATAGATATAGATATATAGACATATAGATATATACACACACATATACATGGTGTGTGATCTTTTGATGAAGCTGCTTGGTAGGTCATGCATGATTCTAAGTGGCTCCAGCATATATGAATTGTTTGTTTTTTTTTTCAATTTTTCTCATAATATTTTCCTTGACCAGTAAGTTTCAGAATTAGTTATGATTATTCTTTAGGTTTTCCTCATAGGATCTCTTTCAGGCACTGATCAATGAGTTTTTTCCTGTTTCTAGTTTTTTTGTTGTTCTAAAACTTTAGTACTAGGGAACCTAGCAACAAGAGTGCTAGGGAACAGAATAACAAGAGTATGAATTAACCTTGTGATCCTTCATCATGTACCTTGCACACAATGCCCGATTTGCATAAGCACCAAGTATGCTCAAAAACAAGTGTTGTGCAAACCTGACCCTTGTGGTCTCTGGTTCATTGGATCTCTTGGTCAGCACATTCTTGGGAATGGATGTTGAGGCCTCTGGTGTAAGTTCTGCCTGGCTGGCTAAAAGCCCGGGATACACATCCTGTAGACACATCAGGATAGGCATGGAGCACACACCAAATCGAGATAGTCTCTACCATCTCAAGAATTGGGCCCCTGCATACACAAGCTAAACACATATTTGTTTCTGGGGAACATTGTCAAGGGCAGATGGGAGGGGTATAAGTACAGCAGAGGGAGAGAGAGGAAGTAAGAAGAAGGGACAAGATGATGTAACTAAGCAATAAAGCTTCTTTAACTGCATAATTAGTGTCAGACTACTCTGTTGTATTTGAAGATGTCCAAAAGTCATACAGGCGATGATTATTGTGGGTTGGTGCTCAGACTCCAGCTGGTTTTAGCAGGTCTGCAATAATTTTCTTTTTTGTGATTAATTTATCAATAGGAATCGTATTATTATGCATAAGAAATTGATTCAAATTTATAATAATAAAAACATTTCTTAAATGATAAATGATCAAAAGATATAAACATGCACCATTCAAAGAAGAAACTCAAGACGTCAATAACCATGTAAAATGCACCAAATTATTAATAATTAGAGAAAAGCAAATTAAAGCAAATCTGAGGTTTTACTACATACCTATCACTAAGAGGTTAAAAAAATGGAAAATGAGAAATGTTGAAGCATTCTGATGAAGTTATGAACTGGTCCAGCCTTTCTGAAAAGCATTTTTTAACTATGTCCCCAAATTTGTTAAATTTTGTATCCCCATTGAAGCACTCATGCCATTTCTGGGTCTATTTGCAGGATACTTATCTTTATTCCTGATAATATTATGTCAAGATTCTTTTTTCTTTATCATAGCCTTTAGGTAGATTGACGCTTTTTATATTTTCTTTTGGTCTGTTCACCAGATTAGGACTTTTTGTTATGAGTTTTCTCAAATTCTCTTCTATTTTTTTTTCATTTTTCATATTTTGTTTTGCTATTTATTGATCCCTTATAATTTCTTTGGCTTCCCCTTGCTCGATTCTAGTTTATAAGAAACACTTGCCTTTTTAACAAAGCTGCCTGGTTTCTCCCTCCTCCCCTTTGCCTAAGTATCCTGTTGTGTAAATTATGAAATCTAAGAATTAATCCATGGTAAGTTGACAATAGATACCAGGAGTCAAGGGGTTACATTTCCTGAGTAACATATTTGCCTTTTAAAATGTGCCTTCTGGAGACAATAATGAAATAATATTTCTAATGGTGTAATTATCAGGCACCTCTGGCAGTCTAGCAGGAAGATATTTAAGGGCAGGTAGGGCTGTTTAAATCAAACTGTGAATGACCTATGAGCAGTTCAGGGACAGCACTAGATGAATATTTTCCTTGGCTACAACCTTGCTTTGATAGCAAGCATTGCATGAAAAAAAGAGGTTCTCTTTCATTTTCTTTCTACAGGTTAAATGCAGTGCTCCCTTGATGCATATGACAACATGTTTACCTCAAGTTAGATCAACCGTGCCTTGCCATCTGCTCACAGGGAAAACAAGATACTCAGTGATTCTGGGTCCTAGATATCACAAAAATATTGGGAAAGGACAAAATCTGGGTAAAGACAAAATATCTCTATGAGGGTTAAGATCAGAGAGAGTGGTTAAGCCTTTCAGCTGCTGATGCTTTATTGAATATAGTATTTTTAAATCCTAAAAAAATACAAATGCTACTGCTGTTGCTGCTAATAATGATGATGATGGTGATGATGGGGGTGGTGGTTAGAGTGATGATAATATAGAAATATACAAAAGAGGAGAAACAGATTTATATTTGGAAAATTCTATCTAGTCCATGGCAACTCATTGTACAGATGAGTATTCTGAGGTTCAAAGAAGTTAAATAATTTGTGAAGAGTCATGCAGCAAGTAAATGTTAGAGTGAAAATAATGACCTTATGTTTTCCTGAGTCCAAATTCAGATAATAAAAAGAAGAATGGGCAGAGAGAAGGTAGGACAGAAGGGAAAAGGAAGAGCAGAAAAATAAAAGAATAGGATGGAGCAGAGAATGATAGAGATAGATCAAACACTGTCGTTTTTGAAGTTTCAAAATCTACCAAGGAATTTTTTTTTTCATTTGAAACTTATAGAAACCCTGTGACATATTAATGATTTTAGAATCCTAACTAGTTTATTCTCTTCCTCCATTCAACACCCACAGGGAAAAAAATATTTTTAAGGTTCACATCACTGGTTCTAGGTTAAATGTAACCAAAGATGTATTTGCATAAGGGTTTTGAAAGAATCACCTTCTATCTGATAAATGCATACATATAGACCAAAATAAGGAGATATAAGAATATACCGAAGGACAAAACAATTTTCAATTTGACATTAAATTCTTCTCAGTCTCACTCAGGCCTATCTTTCACATAAGCTCATATTACATAGTCACTCTTTATTCTTTATTTCAATAAAAGTGACTTCCTCTATATACTCCATACATGACATTCTTATTTCGTCCTCTGTACCTTTACTCAGACTGCTCCAAATTCCTTAAATTGTCTTCTCTCTCTCCTTTCTTTTTGGAATCACTAATTTCTTTTAGTGTTTAATTTAAATGCCACTATTGAAACAAAGATGTTGCCAACTACTCCTTCTTGAGTTATTAGTGCCTTTTTTGAAATTATATTACATTCAATTTATATAAAGACAATATTTTTAACAAAATGGACAGAAAGCAGGCCCAAGATGTAAGGGGAAGGTCATTACCTAACCATTTTAGGAGAGGGAATGTCTTCCCTCAGTTAGGTTTTATTCATTATTCTGTAATGGCCAATGATTTAAGGCTTCTTCCTAAAGGGAGAAAAAATGTATAGTGCTGAAGATGACTACAGAAAGCTTAGTCTTCTAGTCGAATTCCTCCAATGCTTGCCTTTTTGATCTCCAATCCTCATTTCAATATTCACTGCTGTTAAGTAATTATAAAATATACTCAAGTAGACCAAAAATCAATCAAGGCAATACACTTGTGCCATGTTTTGTGGTAAAAAAAAGGCTGGTAAAAAACATAAGAATGAAAAAGAAGGATGGAGGAGCTGGTAAATGAGGTCACAAATACATGCTATGATTTTATCTCTAGAACATGGGAGAAAGAATATTGGGCCAAGGGTGAAAGACTTGGGAACTAGAGGGAGAGGGAGTTCCTCTTCTCTTATGTGGTTATGAAATATTCATGTAATATATTTGAGTTTAAGAGAACACATAGGACAGACTGGTTTTCATTTCATTGCTGGATAATGAAGGAAATGCAGCTTGCCTATATACATATACTATCTTGGTATCCAATAGAATTAGATTTGGTAGAATGACGAGTCAAAGTAATGTTATTTATATATAAAATCCTTTGCAAAAAGCTATAAATTCAAGTTCTTGGATTACACAGACCAGATTCCATGCTGGGGAAGGAAGAGTACATAAATCTCTTGATTGTAACTCTAGCTAGAGAGTTACCTAGGAACTTTAAAATCTGACTATTTGTTCCTACCCAGGATATCCCTAGTAATGAATTTAACATTACATTTTATAATAGATGCTTATTGAATTGAAATGTAAATAGTTTCCATAAATATTCATAAAATGGTTTCAACTCCCATGAAAGTAATTTAAGTAATAAATGAATTCAGAAGACAAACTTCATCTCAACCCTCTCAAAACAAACAAAAACTAAATTAACCAAACTTTAAAAATCACAAGAGTCATATGTTTTCAAAGCTAGACTCCTTTTTGGTTCTGTGAGTTTGATTTCTTCCTCTGGTCTATAAAATCTCCATTTTATATCTTTATATATAAAATTATAAAGAACCACCATGTTTTTGTTTGGTTTTTTGTTCATTTGTTTGTTTTTATGTTATTATTATTATTGTTGTTGTATGTGCTTTCTCAGAAAAGATATGGGACTTTGAGATTCTGAACAGTTGTTCTGATTATATCACAGATACTACCCTAGGCATCTAGACTTTTGGTCCTATTCTGATAGGTAAGGATTCTCATGGAAAGAAATCTTGAGCATGGATTTGCTAGAAAACATGAATTACCTTTATTTTTCTTCATAAAATAAATAATTATTAGGAACAGAGGAAGTCCAGATTTTCTCCCCCTAATATCAAAACATTAAGGCAAACAAACAAACAAAAACAAAAACAAAAACAAAAAACAACAAGAATATAATTAGCCCAATGGTAAAACAAATTGGATGGAGGGTTTAGGAATTGAGAACATTCTAGCTAAGTAAATAGGATAAAGGCAGACAAATGTTTTGGATCAGGAGAAGGTAGGTGATGATAATGCCAATGACGATGTTATTTTATTTTTCAGCTTTTCAATTTTTTTTCATTTTTAATTGTTTTCACATTTCCACAGGTTTATTTGGATTCTTTTGCTTTTCCCAACTGCTCATTTGGATAAATGGAAATGAATTCTTGCAATCTACTCATACTTTAGACCTGGCATATTTTCTCTAGTTTTTATAAATTCAAATGTGTTTTTATGTTAGGTTGTAGACAGGTACAAAGGAAAAAGGAGGTAACCATAGATTTCAAAGCATGATGTCAAATATTATGGACTTCAAGTGAGGTGAAGAAAATAGGATAATCAATTTAGAATTAAAAGGGATAATAGAAACCATCTAGTGCAATCCTATCATCATGTAGTCATTTATTAGGGGCCATTTGTTAGGAACAAATAAAACAAGGGCATACAAAGCAAAGAAAAAACAATTCCTATTCAGGAATTCACATTATAATGTATAATGCTAATAGCTCTGTGTGTTTGTGTATGTATGTGTGTGTATACACAGTGTAAATGGAAGGTTTAGAAACTATCTGAATTAGCCAATTTTTAGACCTTATCACCACTGTCATATTTTTAACCCAACCAGACAGTAATTTAAAATATATATATATATATATATATATATATATATATATATATATATATATATATATATATATATATATATATATATATATATATATATATATATATATTGTGTGTATATATATGCATATATTTATGTATACAGAGATATACCATTTCAAAACATAATCATTAATATTGTGAACAAATGATCCAAATCTCTAAAAAGAAGAAACATGTAAATTAATAAGTGAGGTTAGTTTTACTTTACACACATCAAATTCTTGGAAAAGAAGATAAGCTATAAAACACATTAATGATAGAGCTGTGAATTGGCTCAGTTATTGTGGTAACATTTTGGAAATATTCAGGAAAGAAAACTATTCAAATTCTTTGCTCCACTGATCTGCCTAGTGCTTTAGCATCCACCAGCCACATCCAAGTTAAATTACTGCCACAGATGAGCTAAACTAAGTGGATAGTAACTGATAAACCTCAAATATTTAGTAAATTAGGGGGATGTCCATTTTAAGAATAAGAAAACTTTCCCTGTTGGTATGGACAGAGGAGAACATCATGAAAATAGTTGAAGAAGCATCACAGAGCACTTGATCAGAAAGAGATGTGAAAGCCATCCATTGTATCCTGGGTCATCCTCAATCATCTTGACTTTTGTCTTGCCATTAATTTTTGATGTCTCAGGAAGAGAGAGTTTAAGGACTATCTCACTTAACCCCAATCTATACATTTGTAAAGATGGCCTGGAAGACATTGGTCCCCTTTAAAATGAAATACAAACAATAGCAGCAATAAGTCTGGGATGACTAGGTAAGAAAAAAATCATAATTATAGGCTACCCTAAAAACTTCTATTTCTGTTCTTGCCTAGGCAATTTGCTCACAAGGTTTGAAATGGAAATAAACATCTGTATTCCTTGAATTAGACAGAGGACCCCTAGCCCTTCTAAGCCTCATCATCTGCCTTGTTCAGTTCTCTGGACCTGTCATTTTAAAACTGAAATAATCTAAGGACTCATGACTTTTGACATAGACCCATGACCATACTCTTGTGGGCAAACTGGATGAACTTGGAGTCAAGAATTTGAATCAGATTTTGATCACTCACCAGCTATGGTGATTCAAAACAAGTCTTTAATTTCATTTGCTTTAGTTAACTGATAATAATGGATTATCAGTTTCCTGATAACAATACTGCTATATTCACAGAGTTGTTACATTTATCCTAGGAGATATTTATAGAAAACACTTAAATCAAGGCCTAGAATGTAGTAGATAGTATATAAATCTATGCTCTTTTTCTATTTTCTGGCCTTTGCCATGTACTTTTCAGTTGGATTTATTGTGTTATCTCTCCCAATTAAAGTGTGATCTCCTTAGGAGCAAGTATTATCCAGCTTTTTTCTATTTCTATACTGAGTACTTAGTATATAATAAATAGTTATTATATTTCTTCTCTCCTTCCCTCCCTTTCTTCTCTCTTTCCCTCCTCTCCTCCTTCCTTCCTTCTTTTCTCCCATTCTTACTCCTCTCATACCTTTCTTTCTTCTACCATTCCTTCCTTTCTTTTTTTCTTCCTCTAATCCTTCTTTCCTTCCTCCCTTGTTTCCCTCCTTTCTCCCCTCTTTTGTTCCTCCCTTCCTTCTTTCTTCTTTCTTTCCTTCCCCTTTCACTTTTCTTCTTCCCTCCCTTTCTATCTTCCTTCCTCCTCTACTTCCTTTCTTCCCACCTTCCATTCTTTCTCCCCACCTTCCTTCCTTCTTTTTCTTCCTTCCTTCCTTTCTCTCCTTTTTCTTTCCTTACTTCCTCCATTCTTTCTTCCTTCCATCCTTCCTCCTATCCTACCTTCCTTTCTTCTATCCTTCCTTATTTTTCCCTTCCTCCCATCCTTCTTTACATCCTTCCTTCTTTTCTTTCATCTTTTTTTCCACTCCTTTTTCCTTCCTTCCTTTTCCCTCTCATTCTTCCTTCCTTCCTTCTCTCCTCTCATCCTTTCTCCCATCTTTCTTCTGTCCTTCCTTCCTTCCTCATTTCTTTCTCTGCTTTCTTCTTTCCCTCCTTCCTCCCTTCTTTTTTCCTATTCTTTCTCCCCTCCTTCCATTCTTTCTTGCTTCCTTTTTCTCATCCTCCTTTCTTCTCTCCCCCTTTCCTCCCTTCTTTCTTCCTATTCTTTCTCCCTTCCTTCCTTTCTTCCTTGCTTCCTTTCTTCTTTTCTTCCTCCCTACCCTTCTTCATTCCTCTCTTCTCAGATAATCAGAAACAAGATACAATGATATTGAATTATATTTTATGAAAGTTTAAAAATGAAAACACTACACTCTCCCCACTGAAAGATGTGAAACTTTGTTGACACTAAACTTAGAAGAAAAAAAGTCACTAATCCTAGAGAGAAAGATATCTTTTGGCTGTCTGACTAAAAATTGAATCCCTTGCTCACATGTCAGTAAAGCAGCATTTGAAAGAGCCTGCTATTACAGATGAAAAAGAACCAAAGGGAAAGGAACCACAAATCTTCTTTCTATTAAAGATCAACTTGACATAACACAGTGACAGTGACTGTTGTCCAACTTTGGGTGTCTTGAGAGAGCAGACAAATGTTTAAACTGCTACCCAGGATCCTCTGGGTATGTGGTATAATGACATTTGTGTTTTTGGTTGGATGAAGAGCAATATCCTTCATGGTGTACAGGAAATTTATTATTGGATTCACTCATCCCTAATGGTTAGTTGTGTAAACATGGGCTATTTATCTGCCCTATTCAGCAGAAACACTGCACAGGTCTCTAAAACATGAATACTCCTGGCAAGTTTAATTCTGTTGCCTACCTGGCTTTTCTTCTTGACAGGCAAATTAGCTTGGAGAATAAGGGACCCCCAAATTATATAGGCAAAACAAAGTAGTTATGCATCATCTTCATCAGGCAGAATATGGGAATGAATTATTTGATGTATGGTTGTTTTTTAAAATTTTCTTTTATAAAGTAATTCTTAAGAGAATTTACATTCCCCATGACATCTCTTCCAAAGCTTCAATCTCTTAAGACAACCTCAGGCCCACTTCTTGCATTGAGATAATTCACAACAGACTGTTTCTTCTCCCCTATGCTAAACCTCCAAAACCCTTAACAAATTTACTCAACTTCTATTCTTTGATCAGTTCTCTAGATTTTCCATCTCATTGCATAGAACATTCTTCTTTGTGGGCTTTGTGACAAAGCCCTTTACTTTTCTCCAGAACATTCATTATTTTTTTTTTCTCCTCTTCAGTGTCTCTGCTATTGTTTTGTTTTGTTTTGTTTTACTCTTTTGGCACTTATTGTAAGAATGCTCAGGTCTTTGTATGTGCAAGAATGTTTATGGCAGCCCTCTTTGTAGTGGCCAGAAACTGGAAACTGAGTGGATACCCATCAATTGGAGAATGGCTGAATAAATTGTGGTATATGAATATTATGGAATATTATTGTTCTGTAAGAAATGACCAATAGGATGATTTCAGAAAGGCCTGAAGAGACTTGCATGAACTGATGCTGAGTGAAATGAGCAGGACTAGGAGATCCTACAATACTATATAATGATCAATTCTGATGGATATGGCCATCTTTAACAATGAGACGAACCAAATCAGTTCCAAAAGAGCAGTAATGAATTGAACCAGCTACACCCAGTGAAAGAACTCTGGGAGATGACTATGAACCTCTACATAGAATTCCCAATCCCTCTATTTTTGTCTGCCTGCATTTTTTATTTCCTTCACAGGCTAATGGTACACTATTTCAAATTACGATTCTTTTTGTACAGCAAAATAACTGTTTGGACATGTATACATATATTGTATTAATTTATACTTTAACATATTTAACATATATTGGTCAACTTGCCATCTGGGGGAGGGGGTGAGAGGAAGGAGGGGAAAAATTGGTACAAAAGCTTTGGCAATTGTCAATGCTGTAAAATTACCCATGCATATATCTTGTAAATAAAAAAGCTACAATAATAATAAAAAAAGAATGCTCTAGTCTTGTCTACTCTAAATAAACAATACCATGCCTTTGCTAGAATATAAGCTTCTATACTTTTTATTCCACCAAACTATTCAATATTGTCTTCTCTATCACTATTTATTTAATCATTCATCCATTTACTCATTCATTCCTTAACTTACAAAAAGCAAATCACACCAAATACTCCATAATTTATTGTATCTTAGTTTTTTTTCTCCAAAACTGTGGATGTTTAGAGGTCATCTATAGCCTCTAAATCACAGATCCAGGAATCTTTTCTTAAATTTTATCCTTAATATTCAATTTACATTTCAGAATGTTTAATTGTCCAACATTCTAGCTTTTTCCTCTTTTGGCATACATAAAAGGCACTATCCTCCCTTTCTTTTAATTATCTACCACTTCCCTTTTCTGTCAAAAGAAGAGCAACTATTCCTCAATTTTCCTCTCACAATTTTCATTCCTTTCTTTATATGTGTTTACTTGACAATCTTGGGATCTTCTACTACTTTTATGTATAATTTGTATGGATATCAATCAATCACCCAGGTTGTATGATATTCTCATTTTATATTAGGTACTGTGCTAGGTAGGAAAAAGATAAGAATGAAACTCATATATAGACTCAAGGAATTTATATTCTACTAATATTGTTACTGCAAATTATTTTTCTCACTCTAGTTAATTTTAGGCTCCCTGTTAAGGAATTTACCTCAACTCATGTGGAATTTATAACTCAAGCTTTCATCTTCTCTTTAGTCTAAATTTCATTTATTTTTCTTCCCAAATGCACATTTTCTCAATAATGTCATTATATTTCTGGACAGGAATTTAGGAAAGCTTTATTTTGCCTATTGAATCAGATTTAACTCACATGTCACCTGTGTAGTTCAAGTCACTAGGTATACCTAGAAATAAATGAATAAATAGTACCAGCTTGTAAAATATAGAATGAGACACATTTTAAATACTTCCAATTCGGAGAATTGTTTTTCCTCAGCTATTTATATTTATAAAAATTAAAAAGCAAACTTTCAAAAATTAAATAAATGATAAATAAAAATATTGATATATAAAATAACAAATGATAAAATAATACTTTTTTTAGTAATAAAATAATAAAACAAGTACATTTATATTAAACTATTTATATCATAAAATAAAACAATTAAGGAAATAAATTAATAGCTAGATAACTATAGATATAGCCATAGAATGATAAACAAACCAACAAAAAACAATCCTTTACTTTCAAGGAGCTTATGGTATGCTATATCCTGGCCATACCTCAAAAGTTTCTTCCTTATTGGAGACTCTATTCATGATTTACCTATACTTTACATCACCCCAACGAACTCAAAACAGTTCCTGACTTTATTTTGATTATATATGTGCATTATTATATACCCATATTTAAGAGGGAAAAGTGGGAGAACAAAACAAGCCATGGTTTGGAAGTCAGAAAATTTAGGTTCAAATCCCATCTTTGAAGGAATGACTTTTGTAACATTAGCAAAGTTGACTGAGCTCAAGTTTCATCACCTATAAATGATGGTTTTGGGCTAGGTAACAACAGAGATCTCTTCCAGTTCTTGTTATATTTGATATTAATTTGGTTCCTTCTACATCCTCTCTATTGTAAGCCTTTAATAGGCATCATCTTTGTAAATTACCCTGCTCTTCTCTGGCAAATTATATGCCCTTGAAATTTGTAGTCCTAATGCATTTGTTGAATTGTGTCATATAGCATCTATAGAAGAGCAATTTTCATAAATAATAATGTATTGCTTAGATAATACTACCATTTAGTAAAAATTACACATAAATTTAGTAAACCATATGTTAAAATATTTTTTGCTGTTAAGTTGGTTTTAAAAATTTATTTTTATAGGATGTTTTCTCAAGTGAAGTGCCAGATGGAAATATGGAATAGTTCAATTCTCCTCCTTTACTCAAATTTAAAAGTATCAAGTTCTCCTATAAATTTCCCATTTGCAGTCTTTCACTTACCACATTTATTGGTACATAATAGGTATTTAATAAGTATTTATTGTGAAGCATCACTAATCTGGAAATATATTATTCCTTTCTTGGTCTTGGATAAGAGGAGGAAGCAATATTATATGTAGGACATTGAACTTGCAATGAGAAGGATGTGAGTTCAAATATTGTCTCTGCTACTTATCACTTACTTGCTTGAGGGTAAGAAAAACAACATCTTTGAGCCTCATTCTCCTCACTGTGGAGGAGGAATAATAATACCTATTTGCCTTATTGATTTTTATATTGAAGTAATGTATATAATGTATATAATAGTCTAAAGGACTATTTGTCTCTGTTTGTCTTTCTCCATTCTTTATGGGGGTTTGTGAGGAAGTCCTAGGACTTTGCTGCATTTTCACCCAGAAATTTGAATCAGAACCTAGGCTTCCTTATCTAGGTCACCTAGGTAGTTCATAGATAGAGCAATGGATCTGGAGTTAGGAAAACATGTGTTCAATTCCAACCCTACATACTGATTAGTTTATGCATTTACAAGTTACTTAACCTGTGTAACTCTTTTTCCTCATCTTCCATATTCCAAAATA
Source organism: Sminthopsis crassicaudata (assembly GCF_048593235.1). Classification (NCBI taxonomy): domain Eukaryota; kingdom Metazoa; phylum Chordata; class Mammalia; order Dasyuromorphia; family Dasyuridae; genus Sminthopsis; species Sminthopsis crassicaudata. The sequence continues at coordinate 20,760,646 of NC_133618.1, forward strand.
TGGAAATAATATTAACATCTATCTCCAAGGGCTTTTTATACATGTAGTGAGATACTAATATTTATAAAATGCTTAGTATAGTCCCTGGCACTTTATATATACCATATGGAAGAGGAAGCAAGATGGTAGACAGAAGACATGACTTTGCCTGATCTCTTCCTGGCTTCCCTCAGAATCCACACCAGATCAAGCCTCTGAGCAGATTTTGGAATAACAGAACCCACAAATATTTGGAGTGTAACACATTTCCATCAGATAATATCTTAGAAGGACTTCAGGAAAGTTCTGTCTTAATTGAGCAGGTAGGGACATGGTCAAGCACAAATGCAGCACAGGGAAGGCCAAAGTAGAGAGGCTCAAGATGGGGAATCTAATGGGAGGCTCTTAGCCAAAATATAGCACTATTAGCTACCCTGTCCTTGTTCAGAAGCCAGTGGATCAGCAGACTACCTGTGAGAACTCCTATTCAACTTGAAGGACAAATAAGATCCTCCCCCCTCCAATCCTAGTATAAAAAGTAGTATTTGGCTATGCCCATCCAGCATTGGAAAGAAGACCACAGAACCAGCCTTAGGGTACTGTAAAACCCCTGTTGCAATGTTAAGAAAGATAAAGACAATCTCCCCTTTGCCTTAAGAGCAGACCTTAACTTTTACAAATGAGCAAAAAAAAAATAAACAACAAAAAGAGATCTGACCGTAGATATAAATTTATCTATGGTCAGGAAGAAAGAACAGACCTCAAACCCTGAAGACACTTAAGGCAAAATGCCTCCAGATAAAACCTCAAAGGGAGATATGAGTTGATGTACAACTCAAAAAAAAAAAACTCTCTTGGAAGAATTCAAAAATAATCTTAAAAGAGAGTAAGAAGAAAAGTGGGGTAAGGAAATGAGAACTTTAGAAAAGGAAACAGAAAAAAAAAAAAACAACTCCTTAAAAATATAATTGGTGAAATGAAAAAAATATATACTGAAGAATAACCACTTCTTAAAAAAAATGGTGAAATGGAAAAAAGAAAACAGCTTCTTGAAAAACAGAATGATGAAATGGAAAAAGAGAGCAATTCCCTAAAAACCAGAATTTGTAAAATGGACAAAAAATCAATAAACAAAGCAACTCATTTAAAAGTTCAACTAACCAAATATAAAAGTAGGTGAAAAAGCTAACTGAAGAAAATAATTCACTAAAAAATAGAATTGAAAAAATGGAAGTGAATGATTTAATGAGACATCAAGAATCAATTAAGTAAATCCAAAACAAATGAAAAAAGGAAGAAAGAAAGAAAGAAAGAAAGAAAGAAAGAAAGAAAGAAAGAAAGAAAGAAAGAAAGAAAGAAAGAAAGAAAGAAAGAAAGACAATGTAAAACATTTGAAAAATCATTTGAAAAACAACTGATCTGGAAAACAGATCCAGAAAAGTCAAACTAAGAATTATTCAATTATTTGACAACCACAATGAAAAAAAAAAAAAAAAAAAAAAAAGCCTAGACCAAATCTTTCAAGAAATCAAGGAAAACTTCCTGATATTCTAAAACCAAAGGGTAAAATAGATATTGAAAAAATCCACTGATGACCTTCTAAAAGAGACCGCAAAATGAAAACTCCAACAAAAAATTTAGCTAAATTTCAAATATCAGATCAAGAAGAAAATACTGCAAGAAGACAGAAAACATATTAATCGTATGCAGGATTATCCAGGAACTAGCAGTTTCCACATTAAAGGAAAGAAAAACTTGGAATTTGATATTCCAGGGGGCAGAGGAGCTTGAACTGCAGCCAAGAATCAACTACCCATTGAAACTAAGTATTATCTTTTCAGGTTGAAGGTGAAGATTCAATGAAATAGAGGATTTTTAATTATTTTTCATGAAAAGATCAGAGATGAACAGTAAATCTGATCTTCAAATAGAAAACTCAAGAGAAGCATAAAATAAAAAGAGAAGAAACAAATGTTTCTTAAAGGTTAAAATAGTTACATTTAATGTGAAGATGATATGCATAACTCTTGAGAATTGTAGTTTTGTCAGGAGTGTACTTAGAGGGTGCAAGTATAATTTGACTTCATTGTGATGATATAAAAAAGAAACTAGGGATAGAAAAGGGATTGTACTAGAAGAAGAAGAAAACAGAAGGAAAATGGGGTATTTTATGTCACATAAAGAAGTAAAAAAAGGCCATTTACAGATGAGGGAAAGAAAGGAGGGGGATGAGCATTGTTTGAATCTTAATCTTATCAGATTTGGCTAAAGAGAGAATATTATGCATAATTAGTTTTCTATAGAAACTTCTCACCCTATTGGGAAGAAACAGGAAAAAAAGGAAAAGAAAGCAAAGGCTAATAAAAGAAGCAAAAGGAGAAAGGAATAAGAAAAGGGGAAGGAGCTGAAAAGTGGGAGGGCGGGCAGATTGAGAATGTTGGTGATCAAACCCTCCCTGGTGAGGAGGGAAAGGAGAAAAAAGAAAAAAATAAAAAGTATAACTTGGCAAAAATAAGATGAAAGGCAATAGAGTTAGCTATTTAAACTGTGAATTTGATGGGATAAACCATTGCATGAAACAGAATGGTCAAAGATATGAACAATTTTCATATTAAGAAATTGAAAACATTTCTAATCATATGAACATATATTCTAAATCACCATTGACTAGAGAAATACAAATTGAGACAACTCTGAAGATACTTGTCAGATTGGTTAAGGTGACAGGAAAAGATAATGATAAATGGTGGAGGAGATGTGGGTAAACTGGGATACTAATACATTGTTGGTAGAGTTGTGAACTAATCCAACCATTCTGGAGAACAATTTGGAGCTATGCCCAAAGGGCAATCAAATTGTGCATTCTCTCTAATTCAGTAGTGTGTCTACTTGGCTTGTACCCCAAAGAGAGCTTAAAAAAAGAAAAGGACCCATATGTACAAAAATGTTTGTAGCAGCTATTTTTGTAGTAGCAAGAAATTGAAAAATGAGTAGATAAATTTGTTGGATAATGGCTGAATAAGTTATGGTATATGAATGTTATGCAATATTAGTGTTCTATAGGAAACATTCAGCATGATGATTTCAGAGAAACATGGAGGGACTTACATGAACTGGTGAAAAGTGAAATGAGTGGAACCAAGAGAATATTGTACATGGCAACAATAAGATTATGTGATGATTAACTGTGATGGTCTTTTCAGTATTGAGGTGATTCAGGCCTTTCCAATAGATTTGCGATAGAGAGAGACATCTACATCCAGAAAGAGGACCATGGAGACTGAATGTGGATCACAATATTGTATTTTCACCTTTTTTTTTTGCTACTGTTTGCTTGCTCTCATTTTCTTTCTCATTTCTCCCCTTTTTGATCTAATGTTTCTTTTGCATTCTATATTAATATAGAATAATTACACATTTTTAACACATTGAATTCCGGCATTTCTAAGGGAGAGGAATAAGGTGAATGAAGGGAAAAAAAATTTGAAGCACAAGGTTTTGCAATGGTGAATATTGAAAACTATATATATATGTATTTTAAAAATGAAAAAGCTATTATTTTTTAAAAATATATGTTAAAAATAGATGATATATAAATTCGTATTCCTTTCTGCAGTCTGGAACATTATTCTCTATAGTTTTCTCATGTTATAATATCTATTCATCTTCTGTCCCACTTCAAATATTGGTCAATTCCTCCCAGAGAATCCCTTTTAGGGAAAAAGTCATTATGGCCAATTTCCATGGCATTTCAATTTGTGATTCTTACTTTGTATTTGCCACAACACCTTCTTGCAGGCACTTCCAAACTTATCCCCCGCTGGCTTTTAAGTTCTGTTTAATTTGTTGTTTCCTCTTAGAATGTAAATCCTTTAGGCCAAAGAATTTCTACAATTTGTTTCTATTTATATTAGCCAGAATTTGATACTATGCTTTGTTGTGCCCATGATAGTACCCTGGATATCTTAGAATCAGCCAGAGTCAGGATAAGCAAAAGTCTTTATTCTTGATCTTTTGGGATCCCTGTCAGGGGATTAGATATAGGAATCTTTACACCTCCTTCCTCTCTCTCCTCTGCCAAAGAATCACCCTGCCTGTCCTATTCCACTCTCTCATCTGTCTCTTTTCCTTCTTTGTCCACACCCACTAATCAAGCCAGCACAGAATAGTTGGGGAGGGTCATTCCCCAAGCAAATGTTAATAGAGAATTGTCCAATTGGTAATTAGCCTTAAGTGCTAGGTTACCTTGCATCTAGGTTAAGTACATCTGCTCAGTTCTAGCCCTTTACAATGCTTGATATTTAACACCTATGTAATAACAAGGAGGGGAAAAAGGGAGATAATTTGCATTTCTATGGGGCTTATTGCCTATCTGGCACTGTGCTAAGCACTTCACAAATATTATCACATTTGATTCTCACAACAGTCCTAAGAGGTGTTATTATCATTCCCATTTTACAACTGGGAAGCATGAGATATAATTAGATTAAATGACTTGTCCAGGATATCACAATTAGAAAGTGTCTGGAGTTGAATTTGAACTAAACACATCTTAGCACCAGATGGAGAATTAAATACTTGTTGTTTGGGATCAAAGAATTATTTTGAGACTCAAAAGAGATGACATAAAAAGTCATTTCCAAACCTAAAAGCAATAGCTGCACAAATGCACATGTTGCTTTAAGATTGGCAAAGAATCTATGTATCATTCTATGGATAAATACTAATTTAATAGCTAAAAGCATAGACATAACAGATGGCTAATTGGTATATAGATAACAGTAGATAGATAGAGGAAAATAGTTGCATATAAATAAATAGAGATGATAGATGACAGAAATAGCTAGAGATGCTAGGGATAGATGATAGAAATAGCTGTTCTAGATGATAGGAATAATGACTGCTATTATTAAAAATATTGAAATTATCAGCCCATACTCAACTCCTCACCTTTTTTTGTCAAAATCATTTTGAAATAACTAGAAACAATCTGGACTCTCTTATACGGACATAGGGAAAATAGGACCTGGATCCCCTGGCTGTGCAGTTGACCACTCTAAACAGCATATATATATATACACACACACACACACATATAGGTGTATGTGTATATTCATATATACATATATGTATGTATACACACACACACACACACACACACACACATATATATATATATATATATATATATATATATATATATATATATATATGTATGTATACATACACATCCAACACATCCAATTTTTTGGTTTCTGGCTATGGATATGCCATTATAATTGGCCTTTGATATTTCCTATCTAGCATACTTTCATTGGTATACCTTAAAGAAATGGATCATGTGCAAGATTTCCATGCTCTAGGGCCCAATTCTCCTTCATTCTGTTCTCATGTTGCAGACACCTAGGGTGAAATAAGTGAAGAAATATGGAGGAAAGTTCTCTTATACTAGACACATCAGAAGGAGTATATATTTCCAATTACATTCCCTTACCATATTTCACAGCTGAATTTACACACCCTTTAAATTATGGGAACTTAATGCTTAAAATGTAGTTCTTGGCAGCCTCAGCTACTGAACAAATATTTGACTTAGCTGTTCAGCTGTTGTATTTTGTATTTCCCCTTTTGTCAGTGATAGTTCAAAATGCTTCTTTTATAAGCACAGTTGGGAAATTGATTAAATATATCTCTGAAATCTTTACTCACCAATTCTATGTATTTTTCCCTTTTTGGTGCATGTTACATTCTCCCAATATCTTCAATTCTCAATATTTTAAAAAAAGAACCTTTCCAAAACAACGACAGCAACAACTTCCATGCCAGAAATTAAGACCTGGAACTTGCTGTCTCCAATTCCAACTAAGGAAAGAACGGTCTTTTCTTTTCCAGCATATTCTTTTAATCTAAGCATCACAGTTTAGGCTGAGCTACTGATAACCTATATAGTGTTCAAAAGGGGAACAGGAAGATCAGGATGTTACTTAGATTCAGTTGTATATATAGATTATGAAAAAAAAAAGATAGAGTTGTTAAGATTGATGTTTTGTCCTTTGTTGTCAAAGAGGATTATGGCATCAGGGAGGTGATGTTATGATGTGCAAGTATATTAGACTTAAAGGAGGGAGATTTGTGCAGAGTCACTTGTATCACTTTCTCCTGAAGAGCCATATGGATCCAGTGGCTAGTTATAGATCAAGTGGAGAAATATCTATCTTCAAATACTTGAAGGGCTGTCATATGGCAAGATTTACTCTACATGTCCTCAAAAGTAAGACCAGGAACAATGGGGAGAAGAAACCCGGAGTGAAATTTAAGCTAAATTTTAGATAACACTACCAATAAAAAATAATTAGAACTATCCAAAAAGAAAGATACGAGAGAAAGAGAGAGAGAGAGATAGAGCCAGAGAGACACAGAGACACAGAAAGAGAGACAGAGAGATTATTCTGTCTCAATTTCTGCTCATTAAGTTTTCAAATAGAGATTGGGTGACTATCCAATATGATACAGTGAGCAGAATTTTCAATCAAATAAGGTATTTAAGGCCTTTGGATAGATTTGAGTTCCATAAATTAAAGAAACTGTAAACTAATTTTTTATTAATTTTTGAATTTCTTCTATTTTTGGATTTTTTTTCCTTTCTCCCCACCACCACTTAATAGAATTTTATTTTTTTTCCAATTACATGCAAAGATAATTTTTGACATTCACTCTTGAATTTCAATTTTCCCCCTCCTTTACTTCCCTTTCCTTCCCCAAGACAACAAGCAATCTGCAATATATTTTACATATAAAATCATATAAGCTTTAATTTTCTTTATAATCCTATGTATCTTAATTTATGCATTTAGTAGTAATATGCTGGTCCTTTTTGTAGTGGCAAGAAACTGAAAACTGAGTGCTATACATCAGTTGGAGAATAGTTGAATAAGTTATAGTATATTAATATTATGGAATATTATCATCCTATAAGAAATGATCAGTAGGATGATTTCAGTGAAGTCTGGAGAGAACTGATGCTAAGTGAAGTGGATAGAACCAGGAAAACATTTCATATGGCAACTGCAAGATCAATTCTGATGGATGTGGATCTTTTCAACAGCAAGATGATTCTGTCCAGTTGCAATGGTTTTGTGATAAAGAGAATCATCTGCACTCAAAGTTTCTGTGGGAATTGAGTGTAATCACAACACAGTATTCGTACCTTTTTAATTGATTGCTTACATTTTTTTCTTTCTCAATTTTTTTCCTTTTTATCTGATTTTTCTTGTGCACAATGATAACTGTGGAAATATGTATAGAAAAATTGTACCTGTTTAAAATATTGGATGACTTGTCATCTAGATGAGGGGGTGGGGAAAGGGAAATTAAAACATTTAGAACACAAGGTTTTGCAAAGTGGATGTTGAGAAATATCTGCGTATTTTCTAGAAATAAAATGCTTTAAGAAAAAAAATAATTTAAAAAAAGAAATAATATGCTGCAAAGTGGATAGGCTTCACCTAACTGCCAAAGGCACAACAAATAAATAATAAATAAACAAATTATTAAGATCACCTGGACTAGTTGAAAAATGAGTTCTCTTCAAGACTGAAGTGTTGAATTTCTGTGATTTTGTATTCCCTGGATTATAATGAGAAAATTAAATGCTAAAAACAAAACCTATCCTCTCATCAATTATAATCATTCTTTCCTAAATCAATATCCCTCCACTCTATATCTTTCCCCTCTTTCTCTAGATCTTCATTCCCTTTTTTCCCCACACTTTTGAATATTTCCCTCCCTAACTATGTCTCCTTTACTTGCTGCAGAAAACTGATAAATAATCATTTGATTGTTGATGGAATTCTCAATTACAATAAAGACATATATTGATAGCGATCCACTTGTTTATCTAATTATTCATTTTTTTAAAGATTTGTTAGGCACGGAGCACAGTGCCATAGTTCCTTCCATTTCTTTCATAAGCAAAATTCAACCTATGCCTTAGGCACAATAAATAATAGTAAGAGTTTTTTTTTTTTTTTTTTTTTTTTTTTATGGGGAGAAGAGCAGAGCAATTACTTAATTTAATGTTTACTTAGAAGTTTTAAGCAGTACATTTCAAGCTTGTTTCTTTTCTTAATGTTGCTGTAAAATGCTGGAATTGAATAAGAATAGTTCACAATCTCTTCTCATCTTTTTTTTTTTTTTTCTTCTATCTATTTTGCCATCTCTTCTATTTATCCAAATCCCTGCAGTCCATCTCATTTGTAGTTAGAATAGTTACCCAAACTGTCAGATTGCAATAGCACTTGGGATATCTATCTATTCCTATATCTTCTAAAGTCACCATCTTATATGAAATCTGTTTAATATATTTCACTTCACAGCAAGAAATTATTCAAGATTCAAACATTTTAAGAAATTGAAAACATCAAATTTACATTTAAACCAAGTTATGAAAGACCATAAATAATCTTTTTGGTTTGCAAGTTTTTATGAAGATAGAGAGGAAAGTAGAAGATATTTATATGGTATATATAAAATAAAACCACGGTAAAATGGAAAAGATTTATAACAGGAAACCTCAATCATTTTATTGAAGGTCAATTTTGTACAACCACTGTCTTTTGAACATATTTGTGAGTATGTAGATGTGTTGTTATGTTTATCAATGAAGAAGCTGAGCCTAAGAGAAATTAAGAAATTTGCTCAAAGTCACATACGTATTTGACAGAACCAAGATTTAAAACTAGGTCTCTTATATCAAATTACTTCCTACTTTAAAGCAATATTACTTTAACATTCTGAGACAAAGTCCTAATTGTTCTAATAAAATATTTGTGATGCCTGCACTCCAGAATTTTAATCTGAAATCTGGTAAATTAGAATCTAGTGAATCAAACATCATGTATGTTAATATTTGCAATGTCTATTTTGGTGATTAGAGTGATGAAAATACAAGTCAATACCATCTTAAAACTATCAACTTGCTCTCTTTCCCTTTCAGTTCTATGGGTTTTAAAAAGAAAATACTGTACTAAAGCAAAGTATATTGCAATGAAGCATCACATTTTAGTCAGGTTGATTTAATATGATGAATAGTAAAAGTAATGATATACAAAGGGAACCCTGACATTTTACATCAGAACCTGAATGGTTAGAACAAATACAATGTAGCAACCATCTTGCCTCTGCAAGAGAAAGCCAATTCATAATAAAAAAATATGGATTGCTCCCTTCCTTTTACATATTATAATAACAAAATTTATCTGGCTTTAAAAAGAGTGCATCAGTCAAACCAATGGACAGAGGTCAACTTTCCAGAGGAAACAGGACAGATCAGTTGGAGAAGATAATTGAGGCCAAATCATGAAATTGCAAGCTTATAAAATTTAATATGGGTCATACTTCTTTTTGATCAAATATTTCTTTGGGGAGACATCAAATCTATCAATAGCAAGCAGGGAGAATCATTAATGTACATATGTGAATGAATTTCCTCTCCCTCCAGGTTTTCAACTGGATGGAGGACCTTGGGAGACAGCCATAAAATGCAAATATAGAACTTCTTTTTCATTTGAAGACTTAAAAAAATTCCATCCAGAATAGTTCATTATTCTTTTTTTATGCTTAAGGGAGTGTAGAACATAAATAAAGGAAAAAGAAAAAGATACAGACATAGAGATAGTGAAAAAAGAAAGATATAAGAAACAGAGAGACAGAAACACAGAGATGAAGATGGATGAGAGATAAAGACAAAAACAGAGAAAGTGATAGAAAATTTGTTTTTGTATTTTCCCAAATTACCTAAAACTCTCAAAATTGAATTACTGGTTCTGTATGAGTTTTTGTGGGACACTCAAACATTCAATTCTAGTTCATTGCTAAGAGAGATACCTAAAGTGGGAGAAAAATATTAAACTTTTCCTGTATTTCCTCCTCCCTTGAAACTCCTTTAGAAAGAGGAAACTATATTCTGGAATTGCATTCCATTATTTTTCTGAAGGTGGGTTACATAGATGATGGGTTATGGAATTGATTATTTAGGTGAACCTAGAAAAATTATAAATTGGCATTTAAAAAATGATTTTTCCACTGCTTTTTTATTAAATCTTCCAGGAGAAAAATATGATCTGAAAACCATGCCTTGGTGTATATCTTCATTTGAAAAGGGAAGGAAATTTTTTTTTTGTTTTTGTTTTTGTTTTTTTCCATATTTCTTTCAAGTTAATATGTTTTCAATTATTTAATGTTATTAATTTCAATCCTTTAGTATTTAGAGTTACCAAGAGATTTTAAAAAATATTTTTTTCTGTTAAATGACAGATTACGAACATTATTTTTCCAAAGAAAACTTCAGTTTTCTTTTAAATTCAACTAATCACTAAGTGTTGTGACTGCCTTAGTACCCTGGATATCTTAGAATCAGCCAGAGTCAGGATAAGCAAAAGTCTTTATTCTTTGTCTTTTGGGGTCTCCATCAGGGGATTAGATCTAGGAATCTCCACACCTCCTTCCTCTCTCTCCACCACCAAAGCATGAACCTCCTTATCCCATTTTACCCTCTGATCACTCTCCCCCTTCTCTGTCCACACCCACAGATTGAGCCAGCACAGAGTTGTTGAATAGGGTCATCCTCCAAGTATATGTTAATAGAGTATTGTCCAATTGGTAATTTAGCCTTAAGTGTTAGGCTGTCCAAGTGCATCTGCTCAGTTTCAGCCCTTTTACAACTAAGAAGCATAAAGAAGAGGCATTTGTGTTAATTTGTCTACATAGGCATTGCTTTTGCTCTTTTCATTGATATTTCTAATAAGAACTTGAATTATTCTCATCTTGTACCATTTGCCACTAAAATAATGATGTTGCTGAAGAAGGAACATCATTTTCTGATAACTACTGAGCTAAATAAATATAGGAGGTTCTTGACAAAGAAAGTGTAAATGTTAACATTCTAAAATACATGCCTAGCTGTACCAGTCTTTACTTACTATCTGTATACATAAGATGCTTTATCCCCTAAACTCTGTTAACATCAAATTTTCTGTTTATAATGAAAAAATAGGGCTTGGAAGGAAGATTAACCTTGAAAGGTTGAAAAATTCCTTCAAATATTTAAAGTAAATTACATTCATTCTATTTATAGATATAGGGCTGGGTGAACTTTTGAAATTATCTAGTCCAAGGTTCTCAATTTACATATGAGTAAACAGGCCTAGATATACTGATAATACATTACATAGCCAAGAAATGTTACATCATTTTTTGGCTTCAAATTCATTTTCCTTTTCAATTTGGGAATACTGATTTAAAATAATTTGAATACTTGGTGAATTGTGTATAAGATTCCAAGGTGGTTTGTGTGCAAGGATTTGTTTTGGGTAATTATCGCTCAAATCATAACTTATATTCTTATAGCACTGAAAAATTTTCAAAGCATTTTAAAAATAGTACTATCTTATATTTACAAAAAATCCACAAAATAAAAGAAAAAAAAAACTTCAACAGTTGCTATTAGTACTCCCATTTTAAGAAAACTGAGGCAGAAAGCAAATTAAAAAAAAAAAATCCAAAGTCATAAAATGGGTGAGTGTTAAAGGCTAAATTTAAATGCAGATATTTTTAATTCCAAGTATACAATTTTATCCATTTTACCTAGCACTAGGTATGATTTCTAGAAGAAATAGACATATGTAGAACATGAGAGGAAACTTTTAAAAATTATTATGGTCTATTAGAATCATAGTAAATTATACCTCTTTTAAACTTTCCAAATGGGTGGGTAGACTACTTGATGAAAATACTGAAGAACTGATACTTTCTCAATTACGTATCAGAATAGATGGCCATTGAGATTCTCTTATTCTGTAATTTCCAAAATGCTCTTGTTCTGAGTTTGTTTTTATTTCATTGATATTCTTCTAGAACAATGGATGGACAACACCAACCCCAACTTCAATCTAATTATAGCAAGGTGAACCCAATTGCCTGTTTACACATATTTCAGAAGGAAGTTTTACCCTTTTAAATCCTACCTTATAAAATTAAATAAATTTAAATTTATTAAATTAATTATATAAATTAATAATGAATTAATTAGTAATTAATTAAATATATCTATAAAATATTTTATTGAAATAAATTCAAACCTTATAAAATAGTTAGCATGCTTTTCTTGCTTTTTTATTTCAGTTCTAACAACTCTGCTTTTGGGATTTATCAGCTCATGAGCAGATTATTCCAATAGCTTGATGCTAATATATCTAATCAAGTCTACACATAACTTATGTATCAATTTTTGCCAAAAAAATTATTGCTATTTTGTCACTCCCCTGCTTCAAGAGGTTGGTCCTTATCCCCTCCATCTCATTTTTAATGTGCCTGATCACTTTATATTTTGAGTTACATTATTATTTTTATACTTGTTATTGAACATGTTCTTTCCTTTAAAATGTGAATTTGTATAAGGAATTTGTTCTTTTAATTTTTGGTAATAACAATAAACATGTATATAGTGCTTACTATTTGCCAGGTACTATGCTAAGCATATTATTAAAATTATCTCATTTGATCTTAACAACTGTGTAAAGGTAAATGCTGTTTTTATACATGATGAAACTAATACAAAAAGAGATTAGTTAAATGGGTAGAAAATATCCAGGATTAGATTTGAATTCTGAACTTACTTACAAGAGGACCAGAATTTTATTTACTATGTTATGATCAAACACTAGTATTGCACATCATATAATAGCTACTTAATTTTCAAATGTTTAATGAATTTCCATATTACTATATTTGTAATTTAAGTTAAGTTTCCAAGACTATAAGGTAGCATATAGAGAATGAACTCTGAAATCAAGAGCTATCAAATGAATTTTATCAACCAAAAAGTCAATGAACATTTATTAAGTGTCAGGCATTGAGTTAAGTATGGTGGATAAAACAAAAACAAGCTATAGTTATTATCTTCAAAGAGCTCACAATTTGATGAAAGACAAAATAAATTAAAAATTATATACAAACTATATTCAGATATGTATGTGGTAAATAGCATAAGGAAGATATTATCATTAAGAAAGAGTGGGGAATGTTTTTTTTTTTGTTTGTTTGTTTTTTGTTTTTTTGGGTTTTTTTGTAAAAGATAGGATTTTAGTTGGGACATAAATAATCAAGTAATTTTGATAGGCATAATTGATGAGGAATAGCATGGCATCCTTGGGATACAACTTGAGAAAATGACCAGAACTGAAATATGAAGTGCTTTATTTGTGTAATAACTAGAAGTTGACTGTTTTTGAACTGAAGAGTAAGGTATAAGAATGAAGAGAGAAGACTACAAAGAATGAAAATATCTAATAAAATCCTTATATCCTTTTGTTTCTAATATTTAGTTTTTCAATTTACTATCAAATTTGCTGGATCCTTTTCCAACCAATGCTTCCAAACTGTAGATATTGTTCAGGGTTTTGAGCTGGATTCTCTTCTCTTTCTATATTGCTTCATTTGGTGACTCAATTTAATTGCCATATCTATGTTTATGACCATAAGCTTTGTCTTGCGTCACGTATTCTGGTGGCTTCCAAATAAATCTTCAATTGTTTTTCACGCATGTCAAATTGGAAGTCCAGTACACATTGTAAACTCAATATGCCTAAAACTCCTTTTTCTCTAAACCTGCTCTCCACCTACCCTATTACTATATAAGACAACACCATCCTCTTGGTCCCTCTTGGTTCAGACTTATAATTTAGGAATAATTCTGGATTCCTCACTATCTTTCAGGCCACATTCAAATTTGTTTCCAAGGCCTATTGTTTTACTTTTGCAACATTTCTCAATTACTCCCCCTTATTCCTCTGATACTGTCACTGCCTAGACAATAGTGACCTAGTCACCCATGCACTCTACTCAACAAATCCAGTAACTTCCTATGGCCTCCAGGATCAAATACTAAGTGTTTGCCATTTAAACAACTTCAAAACGCAAGTCACTTCTTCTTTTTCCTTTATTCTCATACTTTACCCTCTGATACACTCTTTACCACACTGATATTGGCCTTCTCCTAATCCATGAATAAGATAGTCCATCTTTCAGCTGCCAAAATTTTCTCTAGCTGATCAATGAATCATCTGAACCTATGAAAAACTAATACTTTTACATTTTAGTTTTGTTCAATGCAGTTTCTATTTTGTTCAACAGTACTTCCAAGCTTGTGATAAAAGGCTAAATGTCAGGTTGCCACTATTATTAGTGTAACCTCATTTAATTTTTTTTTATTTCTATTCTATTACTTTTTCTTTTACTATTCCCTTTTCTTCTTTCAGTATGTGGCTTTTCTTAGATGACTCTGTCATTAAGTGTATTTTATTTATTTATTTTTGTCTTATAATTGTGTTTTGTAAGTTGATCCTACTTATAATTTTCTATTTCTTTTCATAAATTTGATTGTACAAATTCTACAAATATAATTATAGCATGAATAGCATTGTACACCACTAATCACCCTCCTCCATCCAATAACTCAGTGCTTACAGCATGTATACAATGTTTCTAGGCTAAGATATTTCCTGGGTTCCCTTGAACTCTGGATTGGAATAAATTGATTTGTATCAGTGTTTTTCTTGTTGTTGTTGTTGTTGTTGAATTATTTTCAATCATTTTTGATTCATTGTGACTCCATTTCTTTGTAAAGACACTAAAGTGGTTTGTCATTTCCTTCTCCACCTCATTTTACACATGGGGAAACCATGGTAAACAGGGCTCAGCCACTGGTTCAGGCTTACATAGCTAGTAAGTGTCTGAGATCAGATATGAATTCAAGAAAATGAGTCATTTTAAATCCAGGCCAAAAATTTTTATCCAGTGTAGCTCTTAATTATTTTAATGGTTATCTATAACTTTTCCTCCAATTATAATATTTTATTGTCTAAAAATTTTACTATCCTGTATTATATTACCATACCAAAGTACTGACCTCTACAAAAAACTATTTCAGAGTAGAGCTGGTTTAATTATATGCATAAAAACATTCTTCTTTCTGCTGTTTGCATTAATTTTGATATTTTCTTAATTAGTGTTCTGATGTAATGTGGCAGATTACAATAGCCTTTATGCCAGTAATGAATTCTCTCTCTCTCTCTCTCTCTCTCTCTCTCTCTCTCTCTCTCTCTCTGTCTCTCTCTCTCTCTCTCTCTGTCTCTCTCTCTCTCTCTCTCCTCTCTTTCTGTTCTCTTCTCTCTGTCTTTCTCTATATGTCTGTCTGATTCGATCTTTTTCTGTTTCTCTCTTTCTCCAGATATATGAATTGCACATGATATATGTATATAAATACAACTATATATACACACATCTATCTATCTATCTAAACATATATGCATAATAACATGAAAGAAAAAAAATCACTATATATGTATGTGCATGTTCTCTCTCTATTCATCACTCTAGCAATGCTAAAATGATGTTTTGAAGTGCAAAGAAATTAAAAGAACCATACTAAAACATGAGTCAGTACTGATGAAAAAAAATACAATCAAATATTTGAAATCAAAGAAGAGAAACATTAGGTATACCATGTGTGGGATGTCTTTAGAAATGTAACTTTTTCACATAGAAAGAAAAATATAGAAAGAAACAGATTATCCAATATAATTTTCAGTTACGTTTAATTAAGAAAAACCTATTTATATAAACTGATAGACTCCAAGGGACAAGAGAAACAGCTGAGGTTGTCACTGCCTGGAGAAAAGCAGGCTACTTCAGATCCAGGTAGGGCCTTGCCTGAAGTATAGTCTCCTGAAGAAATAACTGAAACTTCTGTTCTTAATTGTTTTTTCTTCCTAAGTAGCACTTAAACCAATTTGTTTCTATTTTTCTAAAATACTCTATGTTTTAAGTGCTATCAGCTTGCTTTAAATCCCCATATGTTTGAGCACAATCAGTTTCCTGACCTATTTATAATTCTAGAACAATGAATGAGTGAATGAATATATCCCTGTACTAGAGCCAATCCATTCAGAATGAGAATGGCTCTCTTTTTGTCACACACGGAGTAGGTAGGAAGATCAGAAAATTTTAGAAAGATAGAATTTTACCCATATCTATGTTACCCTGAATAATCTTCACAGAGTCTTTAATTTCTAAGCTTTGTGAACAAAAGTAGAACTCTCTATTTAAATCTCTTCCACATATGCTTTGGGAAAGCAGATAGTGACAATATCTTCAGCAAAGTACTGACAACCATGAGTATTCATCAGACAAGCCTGGTGACTGCTCATTAATGGGGAATGGGGAATAGGTTTTAGAATATTTCAAAAGAAAGGTTGTTGGCAGCCATCTAAAATATCATGTAGTAACTACAAAGTATCAATTTGTTTTCATCAAAAAACAGATTTACCTTATCTACTTTTTGTGAAGGATTATTAAACTACTAGATGAGTAGAATAAATCGAGTGTATTTATATTTTAACAAAGTATTTGACAAAATAGTTTGTTTTACTTTTTGTGAAGGAGTTGTGGAGGTCTTCTGTTGGAGTGTATGAAAATATACACACATACACAACAACATGAAAGAAAAAAACATTATAGGTGTATATTTATGTTCTCTCTTTATCCATTTCTCAGTGGATATACACTTCCAGATTGCCTTATATGACAGGAAAGGATAATGAAAAATGCTAGAAAGAGTGTGAAAAAATTGGGACACTAATACATTGTTGCAATATATTAGGGATCTGATCCAGCCTTTTTGGAGAGCAATTTGGAAATATGCGCAAAAGGCTACCAAACTGTTCATACCATTTGAGCTCTATCTACTTCCCCTATATTTCAAGGAGATCATAAAAGGACCTATATCTGAAAAAAAAAGTTTGTAGCAGCACTTTCTTAGTAGTAGCAAAGAAGTGGAAATTGAGTGGATGGTCACTCTTCACTTGGGGAATGGCTGAATAAGTTATGGTAAATGAATGCAATATAATATCATTGCTCTAGAGGAAACTATCAGCAGGATGATATCAGAAAGACCACAATCAAGAGAGCATTGTACACAGCAACAACAAAGTTATGGGTTGATCAACTCTGATGGATGTGGTTCTTTTCAACAGCAAGATGATTCAGTGTAATTCCAAAAGACTTGTAATAAAAAGAACCATCTGCCTCCAAAAAAAGGACTGTGGGTACTGAATGTAGGTCGTGACATAGTATTTTCACTTTTTTTTGTTTGTTTTCTTTGTTTTTCTATTTTCCTCATTTTTGATCTGATTTGTGTATGTACATCATGAAAAATGTGGAAATATATATGGAACTACACAGGTTTAACACATATTACTTCCTCCAGTGAGATGGGGGAAGGGAAGGAGAAAAACTTGGAACACAAAGTTTTGCAAGGATGAATGTTGAAGATTATCTTTGCATGTATTTTGAAAATAGAAGGATATAAATAAAAACAATAAGGGAATGAATATTACTAAGAGAGGCCAAAACTATTCAAATAAACTTTGATTGTGCTATTTACTTCTAAATTACCCCAAGCCTTGGGAAATCTAGTCAAAGAATTTATGTCCACCTAAACTTTAGTAGGACACATAAGCTCTTCCTTGCCTAAGTAGAGTCTGAACAGGAAACATTCTAATCTCCTAATCAGCAATGTCCTTCAAGACACTGAACTTTTAAAATCCAAACTTTAGAAAAAGTGGGCAACTATGAATCTCTTCAAATCATTGGCTAGTAATAAATTATTTCTATCAATGGCAAAGTGCAATCTATTAAGATTTTCACAGGATGGATTCTAAAAGGATAATATATATATGTATGGTATCTCAGGGTAGATCACCATTGTCCATTGATAATTATATCCTAGAAAAATTACAAGGAACTTGAAATTTCTTTACTTCTGATATAGATTGAGTCCAACAATCTGTATTCCACGCTAGTATCATTGCCACTTAATATTTCTCCAAAAATAACCCTTATTGGTCAGTGCCCCAATATTCTGTTGATCAATATCCTCCAAATTGAATGAAGCAATTAATATGAATTATCTTTTATAAAGGAATTTCTTTTAAAAAGTTATTGCAATGATTTTGATATAAATCCTTAAAACTGAATTAATGTTTTCTACTGCCTTGATTCTCCCAGAAAGTATAATAAACTTAAAATGGTAACTATAGGCCAACAACCAATAAACTCATTTTGGAGTACAGATGCATGGGAAGTTATATTGTGTTTTTATTTTTGGTAGGACAATGTGTTTTGATTGTTAGGCCAATTGACTAGTGACTTAAGTTATACAGACTGATGTTCATGGTTGTATGTTCATCAGATTTGACTTATGTATCTACTGGTGGATAGAAAATAATTGTAAAACAAAACAAAATAAAACACACACACACACACACACACACACACACACACACACAAATAGCCTACTTCCTGGCACATGGAAAGCATAAATGGTCATTCCCTTCTCTCCTCCTTTCACAGTTGCTATATTTCTCATGGTTCTCCTGACCTTTTATGGATCACAAAATCATAATTTAGACTTTTTCTTCTGTGTTATTTATCCATTTAAGGTCAGAAATTAATAAACACCACAGAAACAGAAGTAGAGGAGCTCATTGTTTTCACATCTATATTGTCTACTCTTAAACACAAGGCAAAGACTAAGAGACAGAAATAGAAGAAGACAAAACTAGAAACAAAGACAAACATAGCAGAGACAGAGACAAAAGTAGAGACAGAAAAGAGAAAGATGGAGAAAATGTGTGAGAAATTTTGAAAAACAGAAAAAGAGAGAGGGAGAGAGAGACAATGAGAGACAGAAAAAGAGAGAGAGAGAGATCCTGTTGATTTCAACCTTTTTTATCAGGCACATGAAAGTACTTTAAAATATTTATTTCTCAAATTGATAGGAAAAGTATACTGGCATATACTGTGAGATAATGAAATAGTATCTTCCTTGACTTTCCAATTGTAAGATCAAAAAAATATTGATATGCGTAGATGTCAGACAGAATATATTACTCATGTTTTAAAGAAGGCATCTTCATAGCTTCATCTCCACATTAAGCTATACTGATCATATTCAAATTTGAATAATAATAATTCTACAATCTCACAGTTATAGACATATCTCAGAAATATTGCAGGTTTGATTGCAGACCACCATAATAAAGGGAATGTTGCAGTAAAATGAGGAATATGGATTTTTTGTTTCCCAATTCATTTGAAAGTTATATTTACCCTAGACTCTAGTCTATTAAGTTTGAAATAACATTATCTCTCAACAAAACAAAATGTGTATATTTTGATGAAAATTATTTTATTTTCAAAAATATAATACATTTTCAGAGTCTGCAGTAATTTTTGTTGTTGATGATGGAAGATCTTATCTGAATGTTGATGATTGCTGACTGATTGAGATGGGGATTAGTGGAAGCTGGGGTGGCTACAGCAATTTCTTAAAATAGAACAATGAAGTTTGCCACATAGATTGACTCTTCCTTTCACTTGAACACTTATAGGCCATTGTAGTGTTACAAATTGGCCTGATGTTATTATTAATTTTTCTCAGTGAATAGGAAGACCCAAGGAGAAAGAGAGAGATGGGGAACAGTGTGTATGGGGGTTGTGGAATATACACAACATTTATCAATTAAGTTGCTCTACTAGATGTGTAGTTTCAGACACCCAAAACAATTACCATAGTAACATCAACAATCACTGATCGCATATAACCATTACAGATATAAGAATGAAAAAGTTTAAAATATTATGAAATTTGCCAAAAAGTGACACACAGACATGATGTGAGTATATGTTGTTGAAAAAATGCACTGATAGATTGACTCAATATAGGGTTGCAATATTCAATTTTTTTTAATGCCATGTCTGCAAAGCACAATAAAGAGAAATACAATAAAATGAGTGTGTTTGTACAAAGTATATAAAGATTTGTAAAACACTTGACTCTATTATTTCTATTTTATCCTCACAACCACCTTATGGCAATTCCTGTTATTATCTTCAATTAACATTTAAGAAAGTGACATCTCAAAAGTACTAAGATTTATGTAGGGTGTGGATACTGTGTCTAGGACAGGATTAAATTTAGTTCTGCCTGACTCAGTCTAGGACCCTATACCATATTATACTTCTTAGAGAAATAGTATTGCATTCAATAAGAGGGATTTTTTAAATGCTCAAATAAGAGTTAAATATGAACAATAAAGAGATGAACAAGAGGCTGGAAAGTTAAAATATCAAAGTAAAGCCAATCATTAAAAAGAACATTTTTTATTCTAACAATACAATAGACACACATATGTATGTATGAATAGAATAACTTATTAAAATCCTCAAAATTCCTGCTGATCCTTATCTCAAGCCAAACTAATTAAAATACTGTTCAAAACTCATTTTTTTCCCTTCAATAATAATCCTGAAAAATGTAGCTTTCATTTGAAAGGGGTATTCATATTTCCTTGCCCATTAAAAATTTACTTCCCTTTTCAGGGAAGACATTTTTAGGGATGGGAGAAAGGAATAACTAGGTCTATTTTAATTGCACCATTTTAATAGACAAAGAACTAACTGCCCACTGCTGACATCCTATTTTTCCTTTCAGTTCTTCAGATATTAATTAAGCAATTCCTAGTGCATAAAGCTTATACATATGAAGCTTTTTGGACAACAGTTAGGTTTGTAATTAAAATAAGCCTTTGAATAGCTTGAATTTTTTGGGGGGTAATCTGCATTTGTACACAAATGCACACACATACAAACACACACACACATAAACACACACTCATGTAAAATATCTACTTCTTATTGCACTCCAAGAACAACCCTCTAAATTCACTGCACAGACATTTACAAAGGTTTTTTTTTTTTTTAATCTGCTTTGTAATTTTATCCTTAATATTTATCTGTGGATATAGAATCAGAGATTGCAACCTGGAAGATTTAATTCACTCCTTTAGTCTAAATTCCAATAAACTGATAAGCCAGAAAGAAGTAACTTTTGATCATAAAGGTAAGTAAATGTCCTAGGAATGACATCCTGCTTTTACAAGAACCAAACTTCTATTCACTATATCAAAAGGACTCCACATGCAAATAAGATAAGTCTTGATAAATAGTTCCCCTTATATCTAATGCCTTATCCCTATTAATCACCTCTAATTTATTTTGTATATAATATATTTGTAGGAGACAGAGCCAAGATATCAGAGAATAGATAGTCTTTATCTGAACTCCTCCTGGCATCCCTAAGACCAACAACAGAGTAAGCCTGTGAACTGGTTTTGAAGTGATTGTAACAAATTCCCAGCATAAGAAATTTTGGAAAAAGTTCAGAAAATTTATTTTTCAGTCAGGTGTAGGGATGGAGGAAAAAAGAGGGAAGTGACCCAGCTTAGGTGCAAAGCAGGTATCCTGGCCAGAGTGACACCTGAGCCCTGGGGGAATCTATTGTGAGACTCTTCCCAAAATAAAGCAGAATTGGCTACTCTGTTATGAGTCAGAAGACAGTAGCTGTGAGACATCCAATGCAACTACAAATGGCAAATAGTGAATCCTTAAACCCCAGAATTAGTCTGGATTTGGCCAAACATACCCAGTATGAGAAGGAAACCAGCAACACTGGCTCCAGGTCATCATGAAGCCATTATTGCCTGTAGAGGAAGCTTGGGATAATTTCCCCTTTGTCCTAAGACACATTTTAACCTTTAAACATGAGCAATAAAGCAAAAGAGCTCTAAAAACAGATAGCTTTTATGGAGACAAGGAAAAACAGATATCAAACCCTGAGGAATCAAAATGCAAAATATCTTTAAGATGAAGTCCCAAAGGGTGACATAAATTGCTCTCTGTCTCACAACATTCTCTTTGATGAATTCAAAAAGGATCATAAAGAGAAGAAAAAAATGTGGAAAGGAAATGAAAATTTTACAGAAGTGTTTGGAAAAGAAACACAGAAATTATTTGAAGAAAAAACCTTAAAATACATTTAATGAAATGGAAAAGCATATGAATCCTTTAAAATAGATTTGATCAAACATAAAAAGAAAACAAATTTTTGAGAAACAGCATTTATGAAATGGGGAAAAAAACCTAATGAAAAAACTTATTGAAAAATTCAATTGGCAAAATGCAAAAAGAGATAAAAAGCTAACAGATGAAAATAATTCACTAACAATTAGAAATTAACAAATGGAAGTGAATGACTCAATGATACTTTAAGACACTCAAACAAAAATAAATGAAAAAAAAACAGAAGAAAATATAAATTATTTCACTGGAAAGAAACTGAACTGAAAAATAGATCCAGAAGAGAGATATTAAAAATTATTGGACTCCCTGAAAACCATGATTAAAAAAAAAAAAAGCCTAGATAACATTTTTAAAGAAATCATCATGGAAAACTGCCCTGATGTCCTAGAATCAGAGGGTAAAATAGATATTGAAAGAATCCACAGATCATCTTCTAAAAGATACCCCAAAATGAAAACTTCAAGGAATATCATAGATAAATTTCAAAATTATCAGATCAAGGAGAAAAAATTGCAAGCAGCCAGAAAAAAATTAAAATATCAAAGACCTACAATTAGGATTATATAGTGTACAGTACATCAGCTTCCACTTTAAAGAATCAAAGGGCCTGGGATATGATATTCTGGAGGGCACAGGAACTTGGATTACAGCCAAGAATCAACTATGAAGCAAAATTAAGCATTACTTTTCAAGGAAAAAATGGACATTCAATCAAATAGGTGAATTTTATTAATTTTTTTATGAAAAGATCAGAACTGAACAGAAAATTTGATCTTCAAATACAGAACTCAAGAGAAGCATAAAAATGTAACAAGGAAAGAAAAATAAATGTATGTTTCTTTTAAAGTTCAAACATTTACATCCTTATGTGGGAAGATGATCTATTTAACACTTGATTACTGTATCTTTAGGCATATACTTAGAGAATGTAAGTATACTTTGACTTTATTGTGATAATATCCAAAAACAAAACAAATAAACAAAAATAGAGGTTCAAAGGGAATTGTACTGGAAGAAGAAGAAAGAGGAGGTAAAAGGGGATAAATTGCATCTTATGAAAAATCAAAAAAGATCTATTGCAATTAAGGGAAGGAAAGGTAGGAGGGATGAATATTGTGTGAACCTTAATCTCATTAAATTTGGATCAGAGAGAGAAGGTAAGTCATATTAAGTTTCATAGAGAAAATTGTCTCACCTTATAGGGAAGTAGGAGGGAAAAGAGAGAAGAAAAGGAGGAGGATTTAAAGAAAGAACAGAAATGAAAGGTGAAAAGGATAAAAAAGAGGGAGGAGCTACAAAAGGGCAGGGCTGTTTGAGGGAGTTAGTACTGAAAAGAAAAAAACTGGGGAGAAAGGAAAGGGAGAAGAGAAAGAGAAAAGTATAGCATGGGGAGGGGGAAAGATAGCAAGAAATACTGTGGTAGTAATTTTAATGTGATATGAATGGGATGAATTCTCCCCTAAAATGGAAGCAGATTAAAAGTCAGAATCCTAATATATGTTTATGAGAAACATATTTAAAGCACAGTGATACATACAGGGTGAAGGTAAAAGTTTGTATGGGAATATATTATGATTCAGCTGAAGTAAAAAAAAAAAAAAAAAAAAAAAGCAAAAGTAGTGATCCTGATATCAATCAAGCAAAATCAAAAACGGGTCTAATTAAAAGAGATAAGGAAGAAAACTAAATCTTGCTAAAGGGTACCATAGATAATGAAGTAATGTAAATGCTAAACATATATGCACAAATTAGTACAACATCCAAATTCCCAGAGAAATTAAGAGAGCTCCAAAAAGACATAGCAAAACTACAAGAGTGGTGGTCTCAACCTTGCTCTATCAGAACTAGATAAATCAAGCCACAGAATAAATAAGAAATTTATTAATAAAAAAGATTAATGAGGTAAATAGAATTAAAAAAAAAAGTTAGGTACATGAGACCTTTGGAAAAAATGGAAAGGAGAAAGAAAGGCATACTTTTTTTTTTCTTGGTGGTAAATTGAATCTACACAAAAATTAATCATGTATTAAGACATTAAAAACTTCAGAATCAGATGCAGAATGACAGAAATAGTAAATGCATATTTTTTTTCAGACCATGATACAATCAAATTACATGCAATAAAAGGCCAGGGAAAAATAAACCAAAATAATTTGAATACAAAATAATCCTAAAGAATGAGTGGGTGAAACAACAAATTGTAGACACAATGAAGAAT
Organism: Sminthopsis crassicaudata; assembly: GCF_048593235.1. Taxonomy (NCBI): domain Eukaryota; kingdom Metazoa; phylum Chordata; class Mammalia; order Dasyuromorphia; family Dasyuridae; genus Sminthopsis; species Sminthopsis crassicaudata. Next base: position 20,784,881 of record NC_133618.1, read on the forward strand.
CACATCCAAGGGAATGACCATAATGAGGCAACATACCAAAATTTAGGGGATGCAATCAAAGTAATTCTTAGGGCAAGTTTTATATCTCTCAATGCTAATTTGCCTAAAATAGAGAAAGCAAACAGCAATGAATTGGGCACACAACTAAAAAAAAAGCTAGAAAAAGAACAAATTGAAACCCTCAATTAAATACCAAATTTACAATTCTGAAAATAAAAGGATAAATTAATAAAACTGAAAGTAAGTAAACTATTAAAATGATAAACAAAATTAAGAGTTGATTTTATGAAAAAAAAAAACAAGAAAATAGATAAAATTTTATTTAATTTGATTAGAATTAGAAAAGGAAAAAAAATCAAATTATTAACATCAATATGAAAAGGATGAACTTTCAATGAATAAAGAGGAAATTATAGCAATAATTAGGAACTATTTTGCACAGCTGTCAATAAACCTAATAATCTAAGTGAAATCAATGAATACTTATAAAAATATAGGTTGCCCATATTAAAGAAGGAAAAAAAAATAAATTAATGAAATAGTCTCACTTTAGAAAAAGAAATTGAACAAGCTATTAATCAACTCCCTAAGGAAAAATCTCCAGAGTTAGACGGATTTACATGTGAATTCTACCATACATTCATTTAAGGAAAAATTTCAATACTTTGCAAACTACTTGGAAAAATACAGAAAGAAGGACTCCTCCCATGTTCCTTTTATGCTACAAATATGGTATTGATTTCCAAACCAAGAAGGATCAAAACAGAGAAAGAAAATTATAGACTAATTTCCCTAATTAATATTGATGCAAAAATCTTAACTAAAATATTAACAAAAAGATTTCAGCAAGTTATCCCCAAGATAATACACCATGACCAAGTAAGATTTACACCAGGGATGTAGGGTTGGTTCAATATTAGGAAAACTATGAGCATAATTGATTATATCAACAATCAAGTAAATTTTATGACCAGTAAGATTTATAACAGGGATGTAGGGTTGGTTCAATATTAGGAAAACTATTAGCATAATTGACTATATCAACAATTAAACTAATAAAAATCATATGATTATCTCTATAGATACAGAAAAAGCCGTTAACACACATTATTAAAAAAACACACTCATTAGAGGGCATAGGGATAAATGGATTGTTTTGTTTTGTTTTGTTTTGTTTTTTAATGATTAGTTGCCTCTATTTAAAACCATCACCAAGCATCGTCTATAATGGGGATAAACTACAACCATTATTAATAAGATTAGGGGTGAACTAAGGTTGCCAACTACTATCATTCCTATACAATATTGTATGAGAAACATTAGCTTTGGCAATAATAGAAGAAAAAGAGAATAAAAAAAAATTAGAACTTGATTTCTTTATACTTACTCTATATGTAATGAGGAAACCAAATTATCACTCTTTGCAGATGATATGATGGTATACTTAGAGAATCCTTACAGAATCAACTAAAGGACTACTAGGAATAATTCACAACTTTGGCAAAGTTGCAGGATACAAAATAAATCCACACAAATCATTAGCATTTATATATATTATTAAGAAAAGTCCAACAGCAAGACATATAAAGAGAAATTCAATTTTAAATAACTATAATGGATAAATAAATAAATAATATATTTAAATAAATAAAATACTATATAAATTTATATAAATATATTTGGGAATCCACCTGCCTAGACGAAGTCAAGAACTATATGAACACACTTACAAAACACTTTCCATAAAAATAAAATTAGATCTAATCAATTAGAAGAATACAAGAGTTTGTGGGTTGATATGAGCTAATATAAAAATTACAATTCTATCTAAATTAATCTACTTATGTATTGCCACCCCAATCAAACTCCCAAGAAATTATTTTATAGAACTAGAAAAAAATAATAGCAAAATTCATCTGGAAGAACAACAGGTCAAAAATTTCAAGGGAATTAATGAAAAAAAGTTCAAATAAAAGTTGTCTAGCTGTACCAGACCTAAAACTATTTTATAAAATAGTGGTCATGAAAACCCTTTGGCACTGGCCAAGAAATAGAATAGTTGGTCAGTAAAATAATTTATGTTCACAAGATATAATAATCAATAACTATAGTAATCTACTATTTAATAAACCCAATGATCCCTGGTTCTGGGGTAAGAGTTCACTATTTGACAAAAATTCCTAGGAAAATTTAAAATTATTATGGCAGAAACTAGGGATAGACACATACCTACCACATACCAAAATAAGGTCAAAATGATGTCATCATTTAGACATAAAGAGTGATATTTTAAGCAAATTAGAAGAGCAAAAGGCAGTCTAATTCTCAGATTTGGGAGAATGAAGGAAATTGTGGCCAAAGACAATACAAATATCAATTCTGATGAATGTAGCTTTTCTCAGCAATGAGGTGGCAATGAGGTGATTCAAGCCAGTTCCTTTTTTTTTTTTTTTTTTTTTTTTAATAAAGAGAACCTTTTGCACCTACTGAGAGCACTGTGGGGACTGAGTCTGGATTACAACATATGATTTTCACTTTTTGTTGCTCTTGTTTGCTTGCAGTTTGGTTTCTTCGCCCCCCTCTTTTTAATCTTTTTTTTTTTTTCTTGTGCAGCATGATAATTGTAGCAATATGCACAGATGAATTCCACATGCTTAATGCATATTAGATTACTTTCTGTCTCTGGGAAGAAGCAAAAGAAAAGGAAGGAGAAAAATATTTGGGACAAAAGGTTTTGCATGGGTGAATGTTGAAAACTACCTATGCATGTGTTTTGAAAATAAAATAAAAAAACTTTATAAAATAATGTTGTGATTTTATTTGTACATTGTGCATCTTTTCACTTCCTTTTGCACTGTGAATTCCTTCAAACTGGGTTTACCTTTTCCCAGCATTTAGCCCAGTGCCTGGCACATGCTAAATGTTTAATATTTATTGATTCCTTCACTTTATATCTTACACATAGATATTTTCCTCTTGTCTCTTTCATTTGAATGTGAGTTGCTGGAGATTAGTGACTTTGTTGTTGTTCTAAGTATTTTCAATACTTGGTACTGTGCCTTGGCAAATGATATTGCTTAATAGGTAAATACTTGTTGGCTTGTGATAGACAGCCCTTCTCAACAATTGGATAACGCCAATAGACTTGAATAGGAAAATGATATTTACATTTAGAGAAAGAATTATGGTGATTGAATGAGAATCAAGTCATTATTTTCAACCATTTTGTATTTTTGTTTGTTTGATTTTTTTCTCATGATTTTTCTCTTTGTTCTGATTTTTCTTTCACAAGATGAATAATATGGAAAGATGTTTAAATTGATTGTATATTTATAACCTATATCAAATTGTTTGCTGTCTTGGGGAGATATAGGAATGAAAGAGAAAAAAAATTGGAAATAAGAATCTTATAAAAATGAATGTTGGAAACTATCTTTACATATATTTAGAAAATTAAAATGTTTTTGAAATAGAAAAAGATTGGTTGATTTTTAATGATAAGAACAGAAACAAGTGAATATGAAATAAAGTTTTTACTTCCTTGAATTAGTTTTCTTGAGCTGAAGTAGAACTCACAGCCATTTAATCCAAGTTGCACAGTTGCGGTTTGGACTCTGTTATTATTACTTTAAATCCAAATATAATACCAAAAAGCCTCAATGCTTTTTTTGCCCTTAAGAGTTGATTAAGAATAAATGAAATAATCTAAAGTAATACTCCAAATATATCATTACAAAATCTGAATTTCACCCCTGCAATCACTCTGTGAGTATGTGACTTTTGGCAAATTATTCAATTTCTCTGAGCCTCAGTTGCTTCATTGCACTGAGTGATAAACTCTAGAATCCTACAATATCTTGTAAAATGATGTATTATTCTTATAATCACAGAAGGAAGATAAAGTTGATGCAGCACATGTGTCCCAATCTCAATAAAGAAGTATACCATAATGCAGAATCAATTAATAACTGGGGATTTCCAGATGGATAGAGCCCTTGATCTTAAATTAAAACTCCCATTAATTCATCTGGGTCTCACAAAGTTGATTTTGGCTTCATGTGAGCAGAGGGGCCCTTTTGGCTTTCTTGTGCTTCCCATGGTTTTGTGACACCTTCTTTGTAATAGAAATCCAAAATTATAGGCTCATTTTTACTGCTGTGAACATAGAAAATGCCCTCAAATCACAGGTCCATTTGTGATGCTTGGCAAGCACATTTATGAGCATTAATGTATCAATTATTTTTAATTAGTTCTTAGAAGTTCTCCTTTACCAATAGTAAAGTCATTAGCTGCAATTTGAAATAAAAATGATCACATTGTTGCCAGTGCCTTCCTGAAACAGTACATCTCATTATGCCCAAAGAAAAGGTCTTCTTGCTCCCTCCTGGTCACTTAACTGATATTAAGATATTCGCAGTAAAGCCAGAATAAATTTGAACAATTTTCTTAAAACTTTTTCAAGTATTTTTTTCTAACAGTGGAATTAGTAAGTTCTAATCATTGTCACTTCTTAAAAGTTCTTATTTATGAGTATTTTTTTAACTGAGTATTTAAAAAGTAGATTTTCTTCAGGACTATTTTGCCACTATGAGTAATACATGAACTTAAATACACACACAAACATACATGTAAAATACATATTTGTAAAAATGTATATTGTATATACATGTCTGCAAACCCATATAAGCTATTCTCTCTCATACACTCAAACAGAAAGGCTAAAAATATCTTGATACTGGAAGTGGAAAATATCTCCATACTCTGATATTTGCATTCTCTGTAGACTTTTGGTCCTAGAAACTCTAATAGATAGGAACTAAAATAAGAGAGCAAGATGAGAAAGTCTCCCCAAAAAACAAGATGATCCATGAAATTAGAGAAAAAGACTTGCATGACTCTCTAGATACAAGACAATTGGAATCAAAATCTTGTGCTCTTGATTTCCCAGTTCAACAATTCAAATCAATCTCTCTCTGAGCATTCTCTCCCTTTGTTTCTTCCTATAGATCTCCTCTCTATCTTCCCTATTCTTTCTATGTCTTTCTACTTTCTCTGTCCTTATCCCTTGATCATTCATCCCTTCCCTTTTTCTTTTTCTCCTTCTGTCCATCTCTGTCTCTTTCTCTGTCCCTTTTGCTCTGACTCTCCATATTCTCTCTACTTCATTGTAACTATCTTTTTTTCTTCTACTCCCCATCTTTTTCTCTTTCCCAATCCTCTTTTTATGTCTCTCTGCTTTTATCTTTTTTCTATCTCTTTATCTGACTCTCTTTCACTCTGAGTCTTTGCCTCTATCTCTGTATCTCTGTTTCTGTTTCTGTTTCTATCTCTTTTTGTCTCTCTGTTTCTCTATCTCATCTTTCTTCTTTCTCTCTCAATGTCATAGAGCCAGATCATTTCTAGCTGAGGATAAAATGAAAGCTGTTCAGATCCTAAATGAGTTGTTCTGAGACATATTGAATATCCAAAAAAAGGCAGAAGTCTTTAAACAATGTCCAGGCAGTAATTTTGAGGGATATTGTAGAGCCAAAATTTTGATTCATTCATTTTTCATTCATTAATTTACACTTCCAAATCTCCAAGTTATTTGTAAACCTGAATTTCTTGAATAACTAAAAGAAATGTTACACTAAACTTCAGACAAGGCTAAGAAAAAAACTGAGCAAAACATTTTTGGAGATTTATATTGCAATTAAAGATTTAATAATTGACTTTGCCATTTGATTCTGGAATCCAATGAGAAAAAAAATGTTGATTTTTTTTTTCAAAATGAAGTATGGTTCCAAGTATGTGACTTGTTCAGCTGGACAGTTTCATTTTTTCCCTCTTGCATTGCTGTTTACTTGTGCTGCTAGGCATTTCAGTAATTATGTGGTTCAATAGTGCTGTCATCACCTACTGCTTGATAACATTTTTATTTACCACATCCAAGCATTTCAATCCCAACTTTTGCAAATAGGTATCTGTGACTGTAAGACATGTCTTTAGCTCTAGGATTTAAAGAATTTTTTTGGAAAGTTACATGATAATTTCATTATGTATTTTAAAGGAATAGTAAATTAAGCATAATAGATTTGCAGTTTCACATGCATTTATTTTTTCCCTTTATTCTACCAGGTTATGGGATTGTTTTTTTTTTTTTTTAATTTCCTATTTGAAATAAAATATATATAATGAAATTTTTAAAGTACCTGGAATGATATCATTTGGTGATAAGATCCATGATCCATACAGGTTAGATCATCATATATTATCTCCAATTGATCTTGTACATATCTTCTTTGTATATAACTATTTACATGTTATCTTTTCCATTAGACAATAAATTTCTTGAGTACAGAAACTATTTTTGTCTTTGTTTGGATCTCCAATGGTTAGCACAGATTCTGGTAAATAGATCTGCTTAGTAAATCTTCATTGACATGACTATGTTCACATTGGGTAAAAAAAAGAAAACAAACAAACAAACAAAAACAACACATATATCTCAACCAAGCTACATTACACCTTGGTCTATATCCTAAAGAAATAACCAAAAAAGGAAACAAAAAAGATACATAGGGATGAAGCTTCTTATAGCTGCTCTTTCAGTAGTGTCAAAAAATTGGAAATAGAGGGTATGTACATCAACTGGGGAGTAGTTGAACACATTGCTACACAACCTGTTAAGCCACTTCCAAACAATGCACATCTTCCCCACCTCAACCTCCATGTACCCACCACCATCAAAAGAGCTACTACAAATATTCTTATACATAAAGGATTCCCAGATTTTTTTTTTTTGTTTGTTCTTTGTTTTTGTTGGTTGTTGTTGATTTTTTGTAGCGAGCTGTGGTCTCCAGAAGCTGCCGGATCGCTCTCTGGTAAGAGATCTGCTGTGTCTACTCAAATCTTTCAGACAGATTCTTCTTCCTGTAATGAACCGTTGTCTCCAGGCAGTTGCTGTTAACTCTTGTCCTTAGAAGTGACTTCCCTTCCTGCAGAGAGCCCCGTCAGGCCTGATGTAATGCAGAAAGTCTTCCCCTCTTCCTGGAGTGCTGTCCTCTTTATCCTCCCAGAGAATGGGCGTGGGATAATGCAAGGGCTTCTGGGAAGAACCACTTCAGCCAATGGGCTTGCCCCCTCTATCAAGTCAACCTGAGTTCTCACCTTGTAATTGTCCAGAAAACCTGAATTCTCACCTTGTCACCATCCAGACAACCTCAGTTCTCACCTAGTAATCCTAACAATTTTTTGTTTTTGTTTTTTATTTCCCTGGCACTTAGAACCAGTAGTAATACTGTCTGCTAAAAAGGCATACATGGATTCATAGATCTTTGGGCATATTTCAAAATTGCTCTTCAAAATGTTTGAACCACTATACAACTTCACCCAATTCCTTAATTTTTCCACATTCCGTCTTAGTTTATAATTTTCCTTTTCTGTTAGCTCAGAATTATTTTAATTTATATTCTCTAATCAATAGTGATTTACAGCTTTATTATATGACAATAGATATCTTTGATTATTTTGAAAATTGCCTGCTCAACTGCCTTTGACCATTTAAAATTGACAAATAGCTCATATTTGTATAAATTTGACTCCATTTTGTAAATGTTTAAGAAATTAAATATTTATCAAAGAAACATTTTTCAAAGTAATTATTATCAACTTTGTATTTCTCTCCATCCTATTTTCCCAATTTATCATATGCTTAACTTTTATCATCTGTTCCTAAAGTTGTTTTGTTTCAGTCTCTATCTCCCTCAAATTGTTCTCTTTTCTATCATCCTCTTCCTTGTTTCTTATGTTTCCTTCCTTTCCTTATTTCCTGTAAGGTCAGATAGATTTTTATGCTGTATTGAGTGTGTATGTCTTTCTTCTTTGAGTCAATTCTGATAAGGAAGATTCATATACTCCCTTTCCCCCTAGCCTTTTTTCCCATTTGTAAAGGGCTGAAACTCTTAAAAGGTATGCTTGAATCGGACAACCAAGCAATTAAGGTTAATTACCTATTGGACAATGATTCTATTAGTGTATGTTTGGAAAAATGTCCTTTCTCACTGTTTCCTGCTGGCTAGATGTTTGGTGTATACAAATAATCCTAGGCAAGGATTAGTGGATGGGGATGAGACAAGCCAGACTCACTTTTCCACAAAGATGAGGAGGAGAGAAGTTGGTGGTGAGCCTGTTGCATTGTCTGTCTCCTTCACTTCTCCCTCTAAAGATTAAGGACTTTTAATTTATCCTGACTCCTGCTGTTCTTGAGGCCTCCAGGGAGTTAGCCTGGACTTTACACCCATCCACTATGAAATCACTTTTATGCTCTTTTATGTCAAATAATTGAAGCGATTTAAAATTTTCTCCCAATGCATGTTTCTCCCTCACCCTTTAGTTTTACTTAAAGATAATTCTTATGTGAAGTGAAATGAGCAGAACTAGGAGATCATTATACACAGCAACAATAAAATTATACGATGATCAATTCTGATGGACATGGCTCTCTTCAACAATAAGATGATTCAAATAACTTCCCAATTTTTCAGTGATGAAGAGTGCCTTCTACATCCAGAGAGAAAACTTGGGAACTGAATGTGGTTTACCACATAGCAGTTTCACTGTTTTCATTATTACTTTCTTCTTCTTCTTCTTCTTCTTCTTCTTCTTCTTCTTCTTCTTCTTCTTCTTCTTCTTCTTCTTCTTCTTCTTCTTCTTCTTCTTCTTCTTCTTCTTCTTCTTCTTCTTCTTCTTCTTCTTCTTCTTCTTCTTCTTCTTCTTCTTCTTCTTCTTCTTCTTCTTTCTTCTTCTTTTTTCCTTACTGGTTTGATTTGATTTTTCTTGTACAGCACAATAATTGTATAACTATGTATGCATTTATTGGATTTAACATATATGTCTACCATGTTTAACATATATTGGACTTGCCACCAAGGGGAGGGTGTGGGGGAAGGGGGGACTGGAACATGAAATTTTCCATGGTCTAACATTTTTTTGTTTGTTTGTTTGTTTTGTTTTGCTTTGCTTTTGCTGAGGCAATTGGGGTAAAGTGACTCCCAAGGTCACACAGCTAGTATATGTTACGTGTCTGAAATCAGATTTGAATTCAGATCCTCCCGACTTCAGGGCTGGTGTTCTATCCACTATACCAAGTAACTGTCCCTAAAGACTAATGGTAAAGAATTGTCCAGGCATATGTTTTGAAAAATAAAAAGCTTTAATAAAAAAAGAAAGTATATGCATTTTCATATAGTATATATACATATATATGTATATGTATATATATGTATATGTGTATATATATATATATATATATATATATATATATATATATATATATATATATATATAAAACCATCTTATCCTATTCAACTCACTTCTGTGATTCCTATGTATAATCTTTCTGATTGCCCTAATAATATAAACAAATTATAAAAGTTACAAGTATCATTTTTTCATGTAGGAATATAAACAGCTTAAATGTGAATTCCTTATGATTTCTCTTTCCTGTTTACCTTTTTGATCTCCTTCTGACCAGTTGTGCAATTCCCTTATCATCAGTTGGCTGAGAGATCAGGAAATTATCACTCTTGCCATGCTGAGCTATGTCATTTTTATAGGTTTATTAAATTATTTAAAAAGAAATACAAATAATAAAATTAATAGTTTACATTATATTTCATTGATTACTTATTCATATTCATATTTCAATAACTGAAAGTGAATATATGATATTGTATTTTAGTAGGAAATAATGAAATATAGTGGATGCTACCATTCTGAGCTGAATCAATCTCATGAAACATTCAAAAATCATATGATAAAAGGGAAGAGTGGAACTATTATTAATGTAGTTCCCATGAGGGAAAAAAAGTATAATTGTATATGATGAGGTGTGGGCATAGAAAATATATTGTCAATAAAAAATATCAATTCTGTTCCCTTATGAAAAATACAAGATGGGAATTCATAAAGGGAATAAATACATATATATATATAATATAGCATTCTATAAATATTATATAAAAGCATGCATACATAATATACATATATATATATACACACATAAGCATACATACACACATATGCATACATACACACATTAACCTAAAGAAGGGGAAGAAAACTTCTTTTCTTGGAATTATTTGTTTTTCCATGAAATGAAACAAAAAGTATTCTAATTTCAACTGTATTGTCATTGAAGACCATGGCTATCCATTGTACAATAATTCATAAACTTTCCATATAAATATTCTCAGTTTTTTCCCATTGTATTTGTAGCTTCAAGCCCTTGGGTAAAGGACTGAAACTCTGAGTTGATGCATTGGGGTCAGATCCATTGGACAATTCTCTATTAGCTTATGCTTGGAAAATGGCCCTTCCCACTATTCTGTCCTGTCTTGATCTTTTGATGTATACAGAGAATTATAGTAGGGATTAAGACAAGCTAAAGTCACTTTGGTGGTAGAGGAGGAGAAGGAAGGTCATGGAGATCCTGTGTCTATTCCCTTCACTTCTACCCCTAAAGACCAAGAATAAAAACCAAGGACTTTTGCGTATCCTGACTCTGGCTTATTCTAAGGTATCCAGGGTGCTAACTCGGTCTTCACACCCTTGTATGGTTCTCTGCATTTTATTAGCATAAAAAAAATCTTAACTGTACTTATTTCAAAGATAGTAAAAAGGGACAAGTAGAAAGCATATTTCCTAAATGCTTTTCAGTGTCTGAATCTCAGCAAGTGAAAGCCAGGTCACCTATAAAATGAGAGGAATAAAAAGAAGAAAAAGTCCTTATAGCCTTTCAGTCTTCTTATTTTCTTCTTTTTAAAGCAATTAGAGCTACCATCAGATAGCTCATGAGAAGAGACAATCTTACTTTACCAGAGATTGTGATGGATATGATCATAGAAATGCCATTGATCCAGAGCTTCAGAGCTGATTGCCAATAAGTTTCTTTCCCAGTCTAACTCTATATTTCTAAGTTCAAACCTGTTTTGAGGGCATTTTTAAAAGCTAGGATCATTGATCTGGAACTGGAAAGGACCTTGGGGTTCTAGAGAGAATTTTATGATTTTCTCAGGGTCACACTGCTAATTAAATGTATCAGGTGAGATTTTAGCTCAAATCTTCTTGAATTCCAGGATAGTGTTGTGTTGTAGTCATCACATAAGATATTTATCCATTGCTTTAACTCTTGTCAAAACTGCCATATCATCTATTAACCAATTTATGTAAATCTACAAGATTGGACAACAAAGTATGGTTGTATTGAATGAATGATTATCCTTTTAATAGAAATCAATCATTAAGGGATTTTACTTTCATTCTGGAATGCAAAAATTAATTTGTTAGAGCATATTTTTTGTAAATAGATTTTTCAAATAAAGTGGTAATTTGTTTGTCTTTCAGATAAAATCCTAATGTACTAAGAAAAGGAGGTGAGGGATACAAGGAAGAAACTGGAAATATGATTTATGGTTCAGCTACAAGAAAATAAAAAGAAAATGCATACTTTTTAATAATTTATGCCAGACACTGTGCTAAGTGCTTTTACTATAATGTCTCATTTTATTTTTTTAAATTTATTTTATTTTTGTCTCATTTTATCTTTACAACATCTTTAAGAAAGAGGTGCTATTATCTTCTTAACAATTGAAAAAACTAAAGGAGACAGTATTTAAGTGACTTGTCTAGCACAGCACAGATATTGTGTCTCCAGCAAAATTTGAATTCAGATCTTCCTAATTCCATGCTGAATGCTCTATCCAATGTGCTACCAAACTGTTGTTTATTTGGAAACCTTGAGAAGATGGCTTTTGTGTTTTTCCATGGTCACTTATAATGACTAACATTGCAATTATGCCCTTCCCTCACCTATATATGGAAAGTTAAGAATACTGAAAGAATAACTTTGAATGTAATTTTAAATCTCTCCACAGACTTTAATAGAAACTTCTCTTGTTCACAATGATAACCCATAAAAAGTTAGATTTAATACTCATATCTATAGACTGAACTCAGCAATCCTATTTTCTATGTCCTCAATTATGAGATCCCTATAAAAAGAAAACTGGAATCCTAAGCATTCAAGAATTCTTTTATAATTTTGGCTATTTCTGCTTATGGAAATGTGATTGCAATGGGAAAAATAAAATCCTCTTCTCATTCTTTTTATCTTGACTACAAAATACAAAATAATTTTTTTCTTCCTGGCGAACACTTCACTTTTCGGTCCAAACCCTTGTTTTACTTCTAAAAATATGATGTTAAAATAACCTCAGAACATGCTGCATCAGCCAGAATATGCAATCCCCCACTGTTGTTTACCATTGCTTTGGTTAGATAGATGACTAACTTTCTAGGGATTTTTGAGGATTTATTCCAACATCCTCCAACAAATTTTGGGTCTAATGCTTTCCCCTACAATCCAATAATGCTAGGTTTGTGAAGTTTGTGATTATAAGAAAAACAAACTATTAAATATAATTGTTTTTTGTTGTTTGTTGAACGGCCTTTATATATTTTATGTTTATTCTGAGAAGGCCGGATTTGTCTCATGTAGCATTTTTACTGTTAGGTTTTAAATCTACTAGCTTAATACATCTTAAGAACCTGCTCTTTGAGCAATCTGGAATTATACCCAAAAAGTTTTCAAACTGTTGATAACCCTTTGATCCAGCAGTGCTACTAGTGGCCTTATATCCCAAGGAAATAGTAAAGAAGGGAAAGGGACCTGTATGTGCCAAAATGTTTGTGGCAGCCCTTTTTTTGTAGTGGCTAGAAACTGGAAAATGAATGGATGCCCATCAATTGGAAAATGGTTGGGTAAATTATGATATATAAATGTTATGGAATATTATTGTTCTGTAAGAAATGACCAACAGGATGAATACAGAGAGACTTGGAGAGACTTACATCAACTGATGCTGAGTGAAATGAGCAGAACTAAGAGATCATTATACACTTCAACAACAATACTATATGAGGATATATTCTGAGGAAGTGGATATCTTCAACATAGAGAAGAGCTAATCCAATTCCAATTGATCAATGATGGACAGAATCATCTACACTCAGAGAAGGAACACTGGGAAATGAGTGTAAACTGTTAGCATTATTTTTGTTTTTCTCCCCAGGTTATTTTTACTTTCCAAAACCAATTCTTCCTTTGCAACAACAACAACAACAACAAAATTCGGTTCTGCACATATATATTGTACCTAGGATATACTATAACATATTTAATATGAATGGGAATGCCTGCCATCTAGGGGAGGGGGTGGAGGAAGGAGAGGAAAAATTCAGAACAGAAGGAGTACAAAGGATAATGTTGTAAAAAATTACCTATACATATATACTGTCAAAAATGTTATAATTATAAAATTAATAAAAATATAAGCAAAACAAAACACAAAAAAGAACCTGCTCTTTGGATCTAAGAATAGCATTACTTTTCCCAACTAACATGTGTCCATATTGACTAATACTGTTTCCTTATTGTTCAGTCATTTCCAACTGTTAGTGATTTATGTAGTTTTATGTAGTTTTCTTGGAAAACATATTGCAATGGTTTGCCATTTCTATCTCTTTTTCAATTTACATATGAAGAACTGAGGCAAACAGGGTTAAATGATTTGTTCAGACACAACTAATAAATCTCTGAAATCATATTTAAAGTCATAAATATGTATTTTTCTGACTCTAGCCTTGTTACGCTATCCACTGTACCACTTAGTTACCATATTGTGTTTTCTCTCCAATAAAACACTATATTTTATATCATTTTTTGGTTAGTTATCTCTATTTGTTTTTAGGGATCAAGAATTCATTTCATTAGATTTTTTTTCTAATTTAGGAGCAACATGGAATAAAAGAGAGAGGATAGACCATGAAGCACAGAAGACTTAGAATTCAAGTTTTTTCATAGCTAAATATTGTTCATTAACTCAAGAAAATCACTTAATTTTCAGCAACAATAAAGAGACACTTCAATAATATGGGACGCATATAAGATGCTATATTGCTTCAATAGAAGTTTCATTTTCCTAATGAAATCTTAGGTTCAATCCCTATCACTACCCGTTCTCTAAGTTCCTTGCACAAAGTTTCTGTAATTATAGAATTACAAATCCCCATTGTCAGAAAGAACCAAGTCATGCAATCTAACTCAAACTAAAACCACAATAGTTATTGAAACACCTTCCAGTCATTGTCTTTTCACAAAGAACTCCAGATTAAAAAAAAAATGACCTCATCATCCAACATATTAATTAACTTGTCAAGCTTTTAGAATTGAAATTTTTGTTAAGTTTGTCATTAAACTTTTACCCAAGGCATTGATATAAATGCTGAATGGAACAGAGGCAAGAATAGGTTTCAGAGGCAATTCTTGGGATAGTACTTCATTTAGTCTTTCAGCTATGAATTACTGCAAGGTGAGTGCATTTTTTTCAGTAAGTGCTGGATCCACCTAACTATGTTGCCCTACATCTTCACTTCATTTATTTAAACAGAATGGGGAAATAAGATGGACTTCAGTATGACAATATAGTAAAAAATGAAAATAATTTGCACTGTAAGAGATTCTAGCCTATATTTGATGATCTCTAAGGATAGATACATTATAACCTCTTATAACATCCTATCTCGTTTTGTGCGCAGACCTAATTATTAAGAATTTTGTTAGTGTTGTTCCAGATCTAAATCCAGCCCAACACAGACCAAGGTCTGAATCAGCAGCAGTACTGGTGACTTCCAGATCTCTCAGCCCAGACACACCAAACAGGTGCTGAAGTTCAACAGAAAAGGTATGTGGAACCAGAGTGGAAACACAGCACATAATCCCAGTGCAAGCTCACCCCTGTCTCTAGCTCCAACTAGATCACAGTGTCAGAGGCAGAACCACTGCATCAGCAGCAGGGCTGGAGGCTTCTAGACCTTTCAGCCCAGAGACATCAAGGAAATCAGTTAAGAGGGTTTGTGACAATGAGGTAGAATCTGATAAAAATTAACTGCACCACACTACACTGCACTGCAATCCCAATGCAGCCATGGTCAACAGAGAACCAGACCAGCCAGTATACTAGATTGTACAGCTACAATGGGGCAGGAACATACCTAACAACTCCAGGGCAGAAAATAGTGCTTGTCAGATTTCTAGAAGGATTTCGAAAGTACCTGCACAAAATCCCTAAACCTTGGGACAGTGTACCTTCCACCTTGGAAATATCCCTACTTTAACAAAGAGTTAAAAACACAGTAATAGACTAGGGAACTTAGCAGAAAACAAAACTTTCAGATCATTGACAGTTATTATGGTGATAAGGAGGATCAAAATGTCCACTCAGGTAATGATAACAAAGTAGAACCTTCTACATCCAAAACCTTCAAGAAAAATAAGAATTGGGCTCAGGCCATGGAAGAGTTCAAAGGGCACTTTGAAAATTAAATAAGATAGAGTAAAGTAAGAGAAATAATTGAGAAACAACCGACTTGAAAAATAGATCCAAGAAAGATAATTTAAAAATTATTAGTGTACCTGAAAGTCGTGCTCAAAAAAAAAAAAAAAAAAAAAAAAAAAAAAAAAAAAAAAAAAGAACCTGGGACATTATCTTTCAAGAAATTATCAAACAACATTATTCTGATATTTCAGAACCAGAAGGTAAAATGGAAATTGAAAGAATCCATAGATCACCTTCTAAAAGAATTCCCAAAAAATTCCCAGGAATATTATAACTAAATTCTGGAACTCTTATGTCAAAGACAAAATATCGCCAGCATCCAGAAAGAAACAATTCAAGTATAGTGAAGCTACAATCAGGATAACACAAGAGGACTTGGAATATGAAACTTTTTTTGGAATTAGGCTTGCAACCAAGAATCACCTACTCAGCCAAACTGGATATAATTCTTTAGAGGAAAAATAGTCATTCAATGAAACAGTATTTTCAAACATTTGAGATGAAAAGAAGAGAGCTAAATGAAAATTTTATTTTAAATACAGTACTCTGAAGAACTATAAGGAGGTAATTTAAAAAAGTGATATCATAAGGGACTTAATAAGATTACATTTCTACATGGGAGAATGATACTTGTAACTCTATGCAATGTCCTCATTATTATGGCAGTTAGAAGGATATATATATATATATATATATATATATATATATATATATATATATAGAGAGAGAGAGAGAGAGAGAGAGAGAGAGAGAGAGAGAGAGAGAGAGAGAGAGAGAGAGAGAAGACACAGGTGTAACTTGAATACAAAAGGTTAATATCTTTTTTAAAAAATGACATAATTAAGGGATGAGAGAGGAATGTACTAGAAGAAAGTGAAAGGGAGAAGCAGAATGGTACAGATTATCTGCCATAAAAAAGAGGCAAGAAAGATCTTTTTAAGTGGAGCAGACAAGGGAAGGAGAGGATGAGTAAATGGACCTTACTCTTATCAGAACTGACTCAAAGGGAAAATTACATATATACTCAATTGGGGTATAGAAAATTTTTCTTACCATGCAGGAAAATAGGAGTAAAATAGTATATGGGAAGGAGAGGTGAGTGTTAAAGAGACCATATTGAGGGATGGAGTGGTCAATAGCAAGACACTTTTGAAGAGGTACAGAGTGAAAGGAGAGAGAGTAAGTGGGAAGATTGGAAATAGTAATTGTAAAAAAAAAATTGAAGTAAATTTCTCTGATGGAATATTATTATTCTCTGGGAAATGATGAGCAGGAGATTCTCAGGAAAAAAAAATCTCCAAAATACTCCATCAACAAAGGGAAATGTACTGTATACAAAGTTTTAGCATTGTTTTGGGATGACCAACTGTAAATTACTTTATTATTCTTAGTAGTGCAATCATCCACAATTATTGTGAAGGACTCATGATGAAAACTATATCCATACTCAGAGAAGTTATTGATCAACTCTGGATACAGATAGAATCATTTCCTATTTCTCTCTCCATCTCTTTATTTTTAACTTAACTTTGTTGAATGTATTTATTTGAATTATTTTCATTAGGGTGGGAGATCCATGTTTTGTTTTACAACTTTACTTTTATAGAAATATTTTACATAATTTCGCATTTGATTTCTTAATTATGTCTGGAGATAAAGGAGAGAACCTAACTGGAGAAAATATTAAATAAATAAAATTTGAATTGAAGAAAAAAAGGTACACAGCAGAGAACAAAAGATAATCTATAAGGAAGCAAATAAAAAATTGACAGCTCTGAACACAATGTGTATTCGTTATTCTACAGATTTCCTTGAAGTGGAAATGCATCACTTTATTTTTTAAATCCTCACATGTTGTGCTTTGAAATTGGCAAGATTTTTTCTTTCTTTTCCTATTTTGCACTTGTTAAAAATCTTTGAATGTAAAATATAGCAATTAAAATTTTTGGTTGTTCTTATTATCCCTCTCAATGATTTTTGTTTAGTCATTTACAAACTGTTTTACTTTGCAAAGAAAACAACATATATATATATATATATATATATATATATATATATATATATATATATATATATATATATAAAACAACTTTGTTTTCTCCCTATTTTCAGTTGTCATCATGCCATTTACTCTAAAGTAACGAATTACCCCTTGTCCATAGCTCTATATCTAAAATAACTGTTCTTTGGCCTTTATTTATAAGAAAACCAATGATGCAACAGGGAAATATCTTGACTCTTGACAAATTAGATTTAAGTGAGGCAGAATTACACAAAATTGTCATCCTCACTCTCTCTTCCAAAGTCATTTAAGACCAGTGACAAAGCAGAAGTTAGAAAAAACTGGTCATGTTCTGGGATGCAATGCATGACCTTGGCATCTTCAATGTCTGACCAAGCTCTAAGTACCCCATAGTGCCCACTTCAGCTGTCTTCATGACTGCTGGAAGAAACTGTTCTAATGTGTTTATCCCCAAGGAAAAAGACTTTACATGTAGACATCCCTTAACTCATCAATGATGTTGAAATCTAGTAGTTACGCTAAACAGGTTTAACTCATATGTCTACACAGTTTCACAAAGTGAGATCTTGGCTCCTGCTACACTTTGCTTACAACTTGAAGTGAGAATTAGGGACTGATAGACACCAATGAGAGATGAGCAGCCATGGAAAGGGTTCACCAAGCCATCACACCAGTTATGTTAGTCCTCTATGAAGGTGAGGAAGGCCTTGAAGAGAGAGAGAGAATTCAATCGCAGAGTTAAAGAGGATTAGTTCAAGACATGAAATAAGAAAAACTTTTTTTTAAGAGTTCAGGCATCAACTAAAAGACAAAGTGATACTTCAACTAGTATCTTCACTTAATACATTAGAGCAGTTGATATCTAGCTCTTTCTAAAAAATATTCAAGTAGCAGTGAATGACCATAGTATCTTTGATATCTAACCAAGTTTTAAGGACTCCATAACACCTGCTTCACCTTCTTTAATGGTCATTGGAACAAATTGTTTTCATCCACCCATTGCACCATGGGAGGTCTTCACATGCTTGGGGAAGATACACCCCTAACTTACCATACAGTTTGAGAACCCTCAGTTTTCTTCAACTTGGTTAGGCTATCTGAAGAAACAATTTATTGGGTATGACTATGGTGCATGTGACAAAATCTTTGAGCTACGGATAAAAGTTATGTGGATGAGATGGACATCAAAAGTGGAAAGCAGCCTTATAAAAGGCTCAGAACCCCTCACCCCAGATGTACTAATCTTTCCTGAAAACACTTTACACCTCATTAAATTGTCTAGGGCCACCCAGTATCTGAAGCAAGATTTGAGCTCATAATATTATTGGTGCTCTATCTCTATCCACTGCACCACCTAGCTGAACAATGGACAGCACTCTTCAGCTTTCCCAGTCACCAATGAAGTGAAACAAGGTTGTGGCTTGCTCTGATACATTTTATTATGATGTTTTCAGCCAAATTGTCAAACACTTTCAATGAGGACAAACATGACATCAAAGTCACCTACTATAATGATAGTAAATTCTATAACATGAAACAGCTACAAGCCAATACAAAAGTGGAAGGAGTAGTAGTGTAGGATATTTTATTGACTCTGCATTCAAAGCAGTTTCTGAAACTGAGATGCAACAAAGTATGGATAGTCACTGCTTTTGGTGCTAATTTTGGTTTAACAAATAACACCAAGAAAACACAGATGTTCTATCACCAAGAACCACAAAATCCATATATGTGGACCAATTATGATTGAAAGCAGTTATGCAGGACCAAAATAGGATGATAGCTAAAAAATATGATAATAGTATAGTGAATCATAAGGAATCCAAAATTTTTAGAGATATAAAGCATAATAATTTATCAAATAATTGGATACAAGTGAATATTATTAAGAATTTCACCTGTACTATTTATTCAGTTCAAAGTAACTATAATCTCATTTGTCTAATTTTGATTTAATAGTCGTTGGAGTCCAGTTCCATTAGTGAGATGAAGGGAATGATAATGACGCCAGGGTACACTCTTAAAATTCCTATAGCCTAACAATATCAACTATGATGTAAATGATTAAACCCCTTAAGCCCTGGATCTTGGTTATTTAGAGATAAAAATAGTTGAGAGATAAGTATCAGAGTAAAGTTTATTATACCATTATTTCTGGTATCTTTCTCCCAAATAACTTTAGTCTCCTTGTGGACATTCTTTTTTTTTTTTTTTTCTGGTTATTTTAATTTTTTTTTTTATAATTTTATACTTATAATTTTTTTGACAGTATATATGCATGAGTAATATTTTTATTACATTATCCCTTGTCATTTTTCCAAATTTTCCCCTTCCTCCCTCTACTCCCTCCCCTAGATGACAGGCAATCCCATACATTTTACATGTGTTACAGTATAACCTAGATACAATATATGTGTGTAAATCCAATTTTCTTGTTGCACGTTAAATATTAGATTCCAAAGGTATAAGTAACCTGGGTAGATAGACAGTAGTACTAACAATTTACATTCACTTCTCAGAGTTCCTTCTCTGGGTATAGTTGTTTCTGTCCATCATTGATCAACTGGAAGCGAGTTGGATCTTCTTTATGTTAAAGATATTCACTTCCATCAGAATACAACTTCATACAGCATTGTTGTTGAAGGGTACAGCGATTTCTGATTCTGTTCATTTCACTCAGCATCAGTTCATGTAAGTCTCTCCAAATCTTTCTGAATCCATAATGCTGGTCATTTCTTACAGAGCAATAATATTCCATAAACTTCATATACCATAATTTACCCAACCATTCTCCAATTGATGGACATCCATTCATCTTCCAGTTCCTAGCCACTACAAAAAGAGCTGCCACAAACATTTTGGCACATACAGGTCCCTTTCCCCTCCTCAGTATTTCTTTGGGATATAAGACCAACAGCAGCAATGCTGGATCAAAAGGTATGCACAGTTTGATAACTTTTTGGGCATAGTTCCAAATTGCTCCCCAGAATGGCTGGATTCTTTCACAGCTCCACAAATAATGTATCAGTGTCCCAGTTTTCCCACATCCCCTCCAACATTCATCATTATTTGTTCCTGTCATCTTAGCCAATCTGACAGGTGTGTGGTGGTATCTCAGAGTTGGCTTAATTTGCATTCCTCTGATCAGTAGTGATTTGGAACACTCTTTCATATGAGTGGATATAGTTTCAATTTCATGATCTGAGAATTGTCTGTTCATATCCTTTGACCATTTATCAATTGGAGAATGGTTTGATTTCTTATAAATTAGGGTCAGTTCTCTATATACTTTGGAAATGAGACCTTTATCAGAACCTTTCACTGTAAAAATATTTTCCCAATTTGTTACTTCCCTTCTAATCTTGTTTGCATTAGTATAGATTGTACAGAAACTTTTTAGTTTGATGCAATCAAAATCTTCTATTTTGTGCTCAATAATGATCTCTAGTTCTCCTCTGGTCATAAATTCCTTCCTCCTCCACAGGTCTGAGAAGTAGACTATTCTCTGTTCCTCTAATCTATTTATGATCTCATTCTTTATGCCTAAATCATGGACCCATTTTGATCTTATCTTAGTATATGGTGTTAAATGTGGATCCATATCTAATTTCTGCTCTGCTAATTTCCATTTTTCCCAACAGTTTTTTTCAAATAATGAATTTTTATCCCAAATGTTGTTATCTTTGGGTTTGTCAAACACTAGATTGCTATAGATGTACCCTCTTTTTTCCTTTACACCTAATCTGCTCCACTGATTGACTGGTTCATTTCTTAGCCAATACCAAATGGTTTTGGAGACTGCTGCTATATAATATAGCTTTAGATCAGGTACCACCTTCATCTGACTTTTTTTTCATTAGTTCCCTTGAAATTCTCAACCTTTTATTCTTCTATATGAATTTTGTTGTTATTTTTTCTAGGTCATTGAAATAGTTTCTTGGGAGTCTGATTGGTATAGCACTAAATAAATAGATTAGTTTGGGGAGTATTGTCATCTTTATTATATTCGCTCGGCCTATCCAAGAGCACTGAATGTTTTTCCAATTATTTATATCTGATTTTATTTTTGTGGCAAGTGTTTCATAATTTTGCTCATATAATTCCTGACTTTTCTTTGGTAGATGGATTCCCAAATATTTTATACTCTCAACATTTGTTTTGTATGGAATTTCTCTTTGTATCTCTGGCTGTTGCATTTTGTTGGTGATGTATAAAAATGCTGACAATTTATGCGGATTTATTTTGTATATATAGTTGATGGATAAACTTTGCTAACGTTGTGAATTATTTTTAATAAGTTTTTATTAGAATCTCTGGGGTTTTCTAAGTATACCATCATATCATCTGCAAAGAGTGACAGTTTGATTTCCTCATTACCTACTCTTATTCCTTTAATCTCTTTCTTGACTCTTATTGCCGAGGCTAACATTTTTAATACAATATTGAATATTGATGGTGATAGTGGGTAACCTTGTTTCACTCCTGATCTTACTGGGAAAGGTTGCAGTTTATTTCTATTGCATATTATGCTTACTGAAGGTCTTAAATATATGCTCCTGATTATTCTAAGGAATAATCCATTTATTCCTATGCTCTCAAGAGTTTTTAGTAGGAATGGATGTTGGATTTTATCAAATGCTTTTCCTGCATCTATTGAGATGATCATATGGCTTTTATTAATTTGATTATTAATATGGTCAATTATACTAATAGTTTTCCTAATATTAAACCAGCCCTGCATTTCTGGTATAAATCCTACTTGATCATAGTGTATTATCCTGGGGATGATTTTCTGAAGTCTTTTTGCTAATATCTTATTATTTAAGATTTTGGCATCAACATTCATTAAGGAAATTTGTCTATAGTTTTCTTTCTCAGTTTTTGATCTACCTCGTTTAGGTATCAGTATCATGTCTGTGTCATAAAAGGAGTTTGGTAGGACTCCTTCATCCCCTATTTTTTCAAATAGTTTATATAGCATTGGGGCTAATTGTTCTTTAAATATTTGATAGAATTTACATGTAAATCCATCTGGTCCTGGGGATTTTTTCCTTGGGAGCTGATTAATAGCTTGTTCTATTTCTTTTTCTGAAATGGGACTATTTAAGCAATTTATCTCCTCCTCTATTAATCTAGGAATTTTTGGAGGAAGTCATCTATTTCACTTAAGTTATCAAATTTATTGGCATAAAATTGGGTAAAGTAATTCATTATTTCACCAATTTCCTCTTCATTGGTGCAAAGATCCCCCTTTTAATTTGGAAGACTAACAATTTGATTTTCATCTATCCTTTTTCTGATCAGATTTACCAAAGGTTTATCGAATTTATTGGCTTTTTCAGCCCAACTCTTGGTGTTATTTATTACTTCAATAGATTTTTTTTTACTTTCAATATTATTGATTTCTCAAATTAATTTTAGTATTTTAAATTTGATTTTTGGTTGGGGGTTTTTAATTTGGTCTTTTTCTAGCTTTTTAATTGCAGGCCCAATTCATTAATCGTCTCTTTCTCTATTTTGTTCAAATAAGCCTCTAAAGATATAAAATTTCCCCTTATTACCACTTTAGCTGCATCCCACAGATTTTGGTATGATGTCTCATCATTGTCATTATCTTGGGTGAAATTATTAATTGTTTCTATAATTTGCTCTTTCACCCATTCATTCTTTAAGATGAGATTATTCAATAATAGAGATGACAATACTCCCCAAACTAATCTATTTATTTAGTGCTATACCAATCAGACTCCCAAGAAACTATTTTAATGACCTAGAAAAAATAACAACAAAATTCATATGGAAGAATAAAAGGTCGAGAATTGCAAGGGAAATAATGAAAAAAAAAAGTCAGAGGAAGGTGGTCTAAGTGTACCTGATCTAAAGCTATATTATATAGCAGCAGTCACCAAAACCATTTGGTACTGGCTAAGAAATAGAACGGTAGATCAGTGGAACAGGTTAGATACAAAGGACAAAAAAGGGTACATCTATAGCAATCTAATCTTTGACAAACCCCAAAATACCAACATTAGGGACAAAAATTCATTATTCGGAAGAAACTGTTGGGAAAACTGGAAATTAGTATGGCAGAAATTAGATATGGATCCACACTTAACACCATATACCAAGATAAGATCAAAATGGGTCCATGATTTAGGCATAAAGAATGAGATCATAAATAGATTAGAGGAACAGAGAATAGTCTACCTATCAAACCTGTGGAGGAGGAAGGAATTTATGACCAGAGGAGAATTAGAGATCATTATTGATCACAAAATAGAAGATTTTGATTACATTAAACTAAAAAGTTTCTGTTCAAATAATACTAATGCAAACAAGATTAGAAGGGAAGTAACAAATTGGGAAAATATTTTTAAAAGTAAAGGTTCTGACAAAGGTCTCATTTCCAAAATATATAGAGAACTGACCCTGATTTATAGGAAACCAAACCATTCTCCAAGTGATAAATGGTCAAGGGATATGAACAGACAATTCTCAGATGATGAAATTGAAACTATTTCCACTCATATGAAAGAGTGTTCCAAATCACTACTGATCAGAGAAATGCAAATTAAAGCAACTCTGAGATACCACTGCACACCTGTCAGATTGGCTAAGATGACAGGAACAAATAATGATGAATGTTGGAGGGGATGTGGGAAAACTGGGACACTGATACATTGTTGGTGGAGTTGTAAAAGAATCCAGCCATTCTGGAGAGCAATTTGGAAGTATGCCCAAAAAGTTGTCAAACTGTGCATACCCTTTGACCCAGCATTGTTGTTATTGGGATTATATCCCAAAGAAATACTAAAGAGTGGAAAGGGACCTGTATGTTCCAAAATGTTTGTGGCAGCTCTTTTTGTTGTAGCTAGAAACGGGAAGTTGAATGGATGTCCATAAATTGGAGAATGGTTGGGTAAATTGTGGTATATGAAGGTTATGGAATATTATTGCTCTCTAAGAAATGACCAGCAGGAGGAATACAGAGAGGCTTGGAGAGACTTAAATCAACTGTTGCTGAGTTAAATGAGCAGAACCAGAAGATCACTATACACTTCAACAACAATACTTTATGAGGATGTATTCTGATGGAAGTGGAAATCTTCAACATAAAGAAGATCCAACTCACTTCCAGTTGATCAATGATGGACAGAAATAACTACACCCAGAGAAGGAACACTGGGAAGTGAATGTAAATTGTTAGCACTATTGTCTATCTACCCAGGTTAATTATACCTTCGGAAGCTAATAATTAATGTGCAACAAGAAAATGGTATTTACACACATATATTGTATCTAGGGTATATTGTAACACATGTAAAATGTATGGGATTACCTGCCATCGCGGGGAGGGAGTTGAGGGAGGGAGGGGATAATTTGGAAAAATGAAAAAAAAAAGATGAGATTATTCAGTTTCCAATTACTTTTTGGTCTATTTACCCCTAACTTCTTATTGAATGTAGTTTTTATTGCATTGTGATCTGAGAAGAAGGCATTTATTATTTCTGTCTTCCTGCATTTAATTTTGAGATCTTTATGTCCTAATATATGGTCAATTTTTGTATAGGTTCCATCAACTGCTGAGAAGAAAGTATATTCCTTTTTATCACCATTCAGTTTTCTCCAAAGGTCTATCATACCTAGTTTCTCTAATGTTATATTTACTTTTTAAATTTGTTTCTTATTTGTTTTGTGGTTTGATTTGTCTAAATCTGAGACTGCAAGTTTGAGATCTCTCACTATTATAGTTTTGCTGTCTATTTCTTCTTGCAGCTCTCTTAACTTTTCCTTTGGGAATTTAGATCCTATACCACTTGGTGCATATATGTTTAGTATTGATATGGCTTGTTTATGCTACCTTTTAGCAGGATATAGTTTTCTTCCTTATCTCTTTTAATTAGATCAATTTCTGCTTTTGCTTGATCTGAGATAAAGATGGCTACCCTTGCTTTTTGGACTTTACCTGAAGCATAATAGATTCTGCTCCAACCTTTTACCTTTACTCTTTATGTATCTCCCTGCTTTAAGTGTGTTTCCTGTAAACAACATATTATAGGGTTCTGACTTTTGATCCAGTCTGCTATCCATCTCCGTTTGATGGGAGAGTTCATCCCATTCACATTTACAGTTAAAATTACTAATTCTATATTTCCTGCCATCATATTATCCCCAGATTATGCTTTTTCCCTTGACCCCCCTGAACCCCTTACCCAATATTTAATTTATAGACCTCACTTGTGATGAGCAGCCCTGCTTTTTTAGTATCCCTCCCCCTTCCTTCCAAGTCCCTTCCCTTTTCTTGTATACTTCCCTTATTCCTCTCTTCCTTTTCCATTTTCCCTTCCCCCCTTTTAATGAGGTGA
This sequence comes from Sminthopsis crassicaudata, assembly GCF_048593235.1. Taxonomy (NCBI): domain Eukaryota; kingdom Metazoa; phylum Chordata; class Mammalia; order Dasyuromorphia; family Dasyuridae; genus Sminthopsis; species Sminthopsis crassicaudata. Next base: position 20,810,707 of record NC_133618.1, read on the forward strand.
GAGAGAATTCTCCAAAAAACAAAAATGTCAATTATTTACTCTTTGAGCCTACTCTGATGAGAGTAAGATTCACACAATGTTTCTCCCCCTCTCTAAATTCCCTCAGATGTGGTGGATTTTCTATGCCTCTTCCTGGAATGTAGTTTCCCTCTTTTTATCACTCCTTCCCCTTTTTCTAATACTACCCCCCTCCCTTTACTACTCCCCTTTTTATATCAGTAAAATCAAATTATCCATGCAGACTTTCTGTATATCCACAACAGAGATATAGTTTTCAAGAGTTCTTTTTACCTTTTTCTGTTTCTCTTCAGTCTTGTGGATGTAGATCAAATTTTTTTGTTTAAGTCTGGTTTTTTTTTTAGAAACAAATAGAATTCCTCTGTTTCATTAAATGACCATCTTCTTCCATGGAAGAAAATGCTAAGCTTAGCTGGGTAGTTTATTATTGGTCTTGGTTGCAATCCTTGATCTTTTGCCTTTTGGAATATCAGGTTCCAGGCCCTTCAATCTTTTAATGTGGAGGCAGCCAGATCTTGAGTGACCCTTATTGTGGCCCCTTGATATTTGCATTGTTTTTTCTACCTGCTTGCAATATTTTTCCTTTGTTTGGTAGTTCTGCAGCTTAGCCACAATGTTCCGTGGAGTTCTTTTTTTAGGGTCTTTTTCAGAAGGCATTCAATGAATTCTTTCAACACCTATTTTCCCTTCTGTTTCTGTTATCTCTGGACAGTTCTCTTTGATGATTTCCTGTAAAATAGAATCTAGGCTCTTTTTTTGATCATATTTTTCGGGAAGTCCAATGATCCTCAGATTATCTCTCCTGGATCTATTTTCCAGGTCTATAGATTTCCCCAGTAAATATTTGACGTTATTCTCCAGCTTTTCTTTTCTTTCTTTTTTTTTTTTTTTTGTTTTGTTTTGTTTTGTTTGACTGATTCTTGGATTCTTAATGAATCATTCATTTCTTTTTGTTCCTTCCTGATTTTTAATGAGTTATTTTCTTCATTCACATTTTTTAGTTCTTTTTGTATATGCCCAATTGACTTTTTAAATGAATTATTTTGCTCTGTTGAATTTTTTTCACCTTTACTAATTTTTTTTAGTGAGTTTTTTTCTTTTTCCAATTCAGAAATCCTACTTTCTTGAGACTTTTTTATCTTTTCCAATTCAGAAATCCTACTTTCCTGTGATTTTTTAACCTTTTCTAATTCACAAATTTTGTTTCCTTGCATCTCCTGTGAATTCTTTATTTTTTCCAACTCAAATTTCAGGACGTTGTTATTCTCTATCATAGCTTCTCTTTCCTTTCCCCATTTTTCTTCAAACTCTCTTAACTTTTTAATAGTCTTTTCTAGATATTAACTTTTTAATAGTCTTTTTCTAGGAGAGAGTTAAGTGAGGGGGGGCAGGTATCATTCATTCCCCCTTAGGCTGTTATCTTCTGACTCTCTGCTGTTAACTTCCTTGGGGTTGGATAACAGCTCTTTCCCTGTGTAGAAGGTATCAATAGTTCTCTTCAGCTTCTTACTCATTGTTAAAAATCTGTTGGGTTCTGCCCTTGGGGTAATAAGTCTATTTATTTATTTATTTATTTATTTATTTATTTATTTATTTATTTACCAGATTCCTCCTGACTGGATGGATATAGTGGCTCCTGTGCCTGAGCTCAGAGAGAGCTCGGGGAGAGAGTTCCCCTCTCCCTCCCCAGAAATGCCTCAGAGGTGATTAGTAGGGCTGAGCTATGAGGGTTGCCCAGTGAAGGACCCAGCTGTGTGGCCTAGCGCCTACCCTGAGGTTTAATACTGAACAGTAAAAGTGACACAAAGCCCAGCCAATGCGTCCTGTGGGGCATGGATATCAGCAGCTGTCATGAAAAGCCACTATGCTCAAACTGGAAGTGTCTGCCAGGAAACTGAGGTCCCTATTTCAAAGGTTCCACTTCTCTGGGAATTATCACAGCTGCTAGAGTACCACTGCCTCAGGCTAAGCCCAGCACTATGTGGATTAGATATTGCCTCAGGCTGTGTCCCTGCTGTTCAGGTTCTTAACTACCCTAAGGTAAAGCCTGGACAGCTGAAGGTGGCTTCACAGCAGGGCTGAGATCTGTTAGGTCACTTCCTGATTGGGGTGGTTCTAGAATCTGGTTTTATATTTTAACGTGGTTTGATTTCTCTTCTGAACTGCTGTTTTATAAGCAGAGAAGAGCTAACAGCCTGTGTCAGATTCCTCTATCTCAGTGGCTTCTCTGATCCCAGAGTTTACCCCAGCCTGATCAGCACAGTGTGCTAGCATCTAGCTTTGTCTGTACTGGTCTTTTTTCTTCCTCCCATTGGAACTGACCTTTTCTGTTGAATCTCCAGATTCTCTTCAGCTAGTAAATTGTGCTTCTAATCCTTGTGGTTTCTATCAGTCCAGAGTTATTTTTGAGGCTGATTTAACTAATTGGTAATGAGGGAAGAAGGGATCTTACAAATTCTCTTGTATGTTCTCCACCATCTTGGCTCCACCCTCCTTGTGGACATTCTTTTCTGTTCTAAATTCAAAGATATATCTTTAATTTGTTGAGTAGTGTTTACATTTTGTTTCAGTCACTAGAATTCCAACTTATAGTATTACCAAGCATGTCTCTGCTATTAATAATAGAAAAGAGATGTTGGTGAGCCAAGTTATAAGATTTAATACCTGTGATGGATTCGTACTTCCTGGCCTTCTACAAATAGTTATGGCTTATATTGTTAGAAAGCAGAATAAATAAATATGTGTTGATTGCTGGTTAATTGCCTAACCTAGATCATCTAAAATTATCTAGAAGTTATGTTAAGTTGATATTATTTATCAGTTGTTCCCTCAAAACTGTAACTAGTAAGGATCATTATTCTCAATTTATACATAAGAAAGCTGAGGAATGTAAAAAAAAAAAAAAGCAGGAAGATAGTTTCTATTTCTGAGGACCATATATTTTAATGGAATAAGAATAGAAGATGGAAAAAGGTCAAGGATGAAGTGGCACCAGACACAAGAGTATACTTAAATAATCCTGAGTATTCTACTTAGAAAGAAGTGATGAATGACAAGGCTGAGCGCTTTCTTCAAATAGAAGTTCTGTGTTAAAGAATTCTTCCAAACTGAGAATTGAATGGCTGTAGTGCATTTTCTAGAAGAGTTTGATCATGGTAGAATAATTTCAGAATAATATCTGGAAATGAATAAAAATCAGAATGTAATGAAGTCAAATTTGAATTGCTGAGCTTACCATATTTTTACCCATTGGCAAAGAAACACAATCATAATTTTCATGCTGTTAGAGATAGATTCAAATTAAGCGCAAAGTGTATTTATTCTATCTAACTGTTGCTTAGTAGATGTCCTTCTGAACTTGTTTTAAGGAATAAAAATGTTTGATTTATAATCTTTATATCAATTGTTTACCTATAAAGATATGCTTTCAGTATGCTTAAGGGTTCTATAAAATAGATTGTTCTCTGAAGTGTTTTCAGGAGTCCAGAATTCTCTCCTGTTTACATGATTCATTTTCGGTTCTCTATGGAGGAATTTGTCAAACCAAGATAAATATCATCCGGTACATTCCCTGCATTTTCTCAATTTCAATTTAGTGGGGCATAACAAAAAGGTAAATCATCAAATTTTATCATATTCATAATAGTATCAGGTTATAGATGAAACACCTACTGCAAAAAGTAGGGTGGAGAATGAAAAAACAACCAAAAAAGGAGGATTAAAATATGTGGATTTTTGGTACCACTCTGCTCCTCTCTATTAGAATATCAATTTCTTGAAGGCAAAACTCTCTTCCTTTTTTTTGTATTTTCATTACCAATATCTTACATATTATCTATTTCACAAGTAAGCCCATAATAATTATTAATCCACTTGAACTAACAGTGCTACCTGGAACTATGATAGTTTAACACTGAATATCAGGGAGAATCACTTTCTTTTTATTTCTAAAATTATGGGAGATTATTTTCCTCTTTATTTAGCATTCTGTCTAGACCTTCTTTTGCCTCCACTGTATTTTTCATGTTTTATTACTACCTAGTAAAGTGAAAAAATTTGAAGGCTATCATATTTATGTCCTTAGGATCTAGATCAATTTGTTGTCCATAATCACTTGAATCCAATTCATTTACTTTCTCTTTCCATATCTATCACTTGACTCCTCTTTTTGTACCAGTTTACTGCCAAGCAACATATGATGCTCATCATCATCTTAATTGGAAGATACTTTGAATAATAGAGCTAGTAGGAAACCTTGAAGTCATCTTCTCCAATGTACTCATTTTATAAATGAAAAAAACAGAGGTTCACAAAGCATGTGTCTCTTCCAAAGACATATATGAAGTTAATAACAGAGACAAACTTTGAGTCTACACTAGTTTAAGAATTACTTTGAACAAGGAATAAGAGATTTTTACATATTGTGGAAGCAATAGGCATCCATTTCATTTGACTGCATCTGTACTATTTCTGGATCTTGACTGCATCAAAGTGGATTGAAATGCTTTCCATACTACTATGCACTTCTCTTGCAGGGAATGATGATCTCAAGTCATAGACACATTTCATTTCTGTCTTTTATTTGCAATTGAATCACATAAATTTTTCAAGTAGATTTTCATTACATTGTCAAGATGGAACCATTTATTCCTCCTCCAAATCTAACTTTGGATGTTTCAAAAAAGATTATTTAATAGAGTTTCAAAAAATGTGCAAATATTATAGCTATTGAAGAGCAAATTTAAATGACTTTTAGAAAATTTGAAATTCACCATTCACCTCCTTAAAGAAACACCAATGAAATGAAAACTCCAAGATATATCATAGCTAAATTTCAGAATTATCAATTCAAGGAAAAAATATTGCAAGCAGCCAGAAAGAAAAAAAAATCAAATATCAAGGAGGTATAATCAGGATTATTCAAGATCTACCAGCTTCCATTTTAATGAATCAAAGGGCCTGGAATATGATATTCTGAAGGGTAAATAAACATGGACTACAGCCAAGAATCAACAATCCAGCAAAATTAAGCATTATTAATTAGGGGAAAAGAAAGATAGTCAATGAAATGGGCAATTTTCATTTATTTCTGATAAAAAGACCAGAGCTGAAGAGCAAATATGGTCTTCAAATACAGAATTCAAGAGAAACATTAAAAATAAAAAGGAAAGAGAAAATAACTGTTTCTTTTAAAAGTTCAAAAGTTTACATCGAATATGGGAATTTGATATGTTTAACTCTTGAGAACTGTATTTCTATTAGGAGTATACTTAGAGGGTGTAGGTATAATATGATTTAATTGTGATGATATAAAAAGAAGTGAAGAGGAAAGAAGATTGTACTGAAAAAAGAAGAAAATGGAAGTAAAATGGGGTAAAATGCATCTCATAAAGAGGCAAAAAAAAGGCCTATTGATATTGGAGGAAAGAAGTGAGGGAGATGAGCATTGTGTGAACCTTACTCTCATCAGTTTTGGCTCAAAGAGAAAATATCAGATGTATGTGACTTCACGGAGAAATTTGTCTCATCCTACAGAAAAGTAGGAGAGGAAAGAGGAAAGGAAAGGGAGAGACTAAGAGAAGGGAGAACAGAAGTAAAGAGGAAAAGAATAAGAAAGAGGAAGGAACTGTAAAATGGGAGGACTATTTGAAGGAGATGGTGATCAGAAACATAACACTGGGGAGGAGAGTAGGGGCAAAGGAAAGACAAAACCTTAATTTGGGAAAAATAAGGTAGGAAATATAGAGTTATTAATTTTAATTTTATGGGAGAATTTTAAATAAAATATTAGCAAACATCTTTCAGCAAGTTATCCCTGGGATAATACACTATGACCAATTTAATATTCATACCAGCAATGCAGGGTTGATTCAATATTTGAAAAACTATAAGCATAATTGACTATATCAATACCCAAACTAAAATCTTATAATTAATTATCTCAATAGAGCCAAAAAAAGAAATGCTAATATCCAACCCCTATTTTTCTTAAGAACACTAGAGAGTATAGGAATAAATGAAATTTTCCTTAACATAATTAATCATGCCTATTTAAAACCATCATTGAGCATCATATGTAATAATTATAAAATAGAACCATGTTCAGTAAGAATAGGGTGAAACAACTTTGCCCCAATCACCATTACTAGTTAATATTATATTATAAAGTTACCTTTTGTAATAAGAGAAAAAAATGAAATTAAAGGAATTTAAAGTAGGTAATGAGAATTATCATTCTTTGCAGTTGATATGATGGTATATTTAGAGAATCCTAGAGAATCAACTAAAAGTACTACAAACAATTCACAACATTAGCAATATTGCAGGATACAAAATAAATCCACATAAATAATCAGCATTATTATATGTTACCAACAAAATCCAGTATCAAGAGAAGCAAAGACAAATTCCATTTAAAATAACAGTAGGTAATATAAAATATTTGGAAACTACCTGTCACAGAAAAGTCAGGAATTACATGAACACAATTACAAAACCCTTTCCACACAAATAAAATCAGATCTAATCAACTTGAAGATTATCAAGTGCTCAGAGGTAGACCAAGCTAATATTAAAAAAAAAAAAAAAGAGATACCAATCAGTTCCCCAAAAATGATTTTATAAAGTGTTAGGTTCTTACTAAGTGTGCTAATAAGATATTGAGATATTAGGTTCTTACTAAGTGCTAAGTTGGTACTTAACAATTCTCTATACCCAGGTGGTCTCCCATCCAAGTACAAACCAGGCCCGACCCTGCTTAGCTTCCGAGATCAGAGGAGATGGGGCGCGTTCAGGGTGGTATGGCCATAGCCTGGGTCTGGTCCAAACAAGACTCTCTTTCTCTTGAGTGCCACCCTCTTTTATCCTCCCAGAGAATGGCCATGGGATAACGCGAGGGCTTCTGGGAAAAATTACTTCAACCAATGAACTTGCTCCTCCTAAGCATGCAAGCTCCTCCCCAGGAGTTCACAGGGGTTAAACTACCAATAAAGGGTGGAACTAGAGAATTGTTAAGTACCAACTTAGCACTTAGTAAGAACCTATTATCTCATTATCTCATTAGTACTTAGTAAGAACCTAACAATAAAGCTAGAAAAAATAAAAACAGCATTTATCCAGGGAAACAAAAGACCAAGAATTTCAAGGGAAGTAATGAAAATATGAAAATGAAGGTAACCTAGCCATACTAGACCTAAAATTGTATCAAAAAGCTGTAGTTATCAAAACCACAAATGTCTAAGAAATAGAGCAGTTAATCAGTAGAATAGGGTAGGTTCACAGGACCAAATAATCAATGAATATAGTAATTTAGTGTTTGAATAATTTAAAGATCCCAGCTTCTAGGATCAGAACTGAGTATTTGAGAAAATTTGTTGGGAAAATTGGAAATTAGTATGGCAGAAACTAGGCATTGACCCACACCTAACACTCTATGCCAAAATAAGGTGGAAATGAGTTCATGATTTAGAAATAGAGTGATATTAAAAGCAAATTAGAAGAACAAAGAATAATCAACCTCTCAGATCAGTAGAGAAGGAAGGAATTTGTAGCCAAAGAAGAACTAGAATACATGATGGAATGCAAAATGCAATATTTTGATTTTATAACTTAAAAAAGTTTTTGGACAAGCAAAGCCAATGCAGAGACAATTAGAAGAGAAGCAATTATATCCAAAGATTCTGACAAAGGATTCATTTATCAAATATATAGAGAATTGATTCAAGTTTATCAGAATTCAAGCCACTTTCCAATTGATAAATGGTCCAATGATTTGAACAATTTTAAAATAAAGAAATAAAAACCATTTCCAGTCATGTGAAAAAATGATCTAAAGCACTATTGATCAGAGAAATGCAAGTTAAGACAATTCTGAGGTACCACTACACACCTCTCAGATTTTGCTAAAATGACAGGAAAAAATAGTGAGGAATATTGGAGGAGACATGGAAAACTAGAACAGTAATAGATTCTTGGTGGAGTTGTGTACTGATTTTAACAATCTGGTGAACAATTTGGAACTATGCCCAAAGGCTATCAAATTGCACATACTCTGTAATTCAGCAGTGTCTCTACTGAGTCTGTATCCTAAAGAGATCCTTTAAAAGTGAAAAGGACCCACATGTGGAAAATATTTGTGGCAGCCCTTCCTGTAGTGGCAAGAAATTGGAAACTGAGTGGATGCCCTGAGTGGATGCCCATCAGTTGAAAAATAGCTTAACAAGTTATATTTTATGAATGTTATGGAATATTATTGGTCTATAGGAAATGATCAACAGGGAGATTTCAGAGGGGCCTGGAGAGACTTACATGAATTGTTGCTAAATGAAGTGAGTAGAACATGGAGAATATTGTACAAAGCAACAGCAAGAATATTCAAAGATCAGTTCTGATGAACATGGCTCTTTTAAACAGAATAGTGATTCAGGCCAATTCTAATGTTTTTTGTTTTGTTTTGTTTTGTTTTGTGGTGACACCTATCTTCTCCCAGAAAGAGGACTGTAGGGAATAAGTGTGGATCATAACATGATGTTTTCACTTATTATTGCTGTCTGCTTGCATTTAATTTTCTTTCACTTTTTTTTTTTACCTTTTTAATCTGATTTTTCTTGTGCAGCATGACAATTGTGGATATATGGATAGGAGATTGCATATGTTTAGCATATATTGGGTTACTTGCCATCTAGGGAAGGGGGTGGCAGAAGTGAGGAAAAATTTTCAAAACACACGGTTTGCAAGGCTAAATGTTGAAAAATGTCTAGCCATATGCTTTGAAAATTAAAATCTTTAATAAGACAAATACAGAATAAATGAAAAAAATTGGATTGATTATTTACATAGGGAACTTGAAGGTTTGAAAGATCATTCAAGGTTTCAATGAAATAAAATCTACACATAGAATTAAAATAAAAGACACTAAAATGACAAAGCCATTGTTTTAGAAAAAAACAACAACAATAATTCATCTGAAAACAAGCAAAGGTTTTTTGAAAGACTAGAAAATTGAAAGACTCTTATTGATTACACTGCTTCTTGAAGTGGGCAGAATAGTAAGAAGAATAATGAAATAAAATTGTTACATACTTCTCTTCTGGGGATATACATTGTGAGCAAAACAATTCAGTGTTTTAAGTTGTGAACTTTGAAGAAACATAGTTTTTCATCCATGAAACTCACTTTTTAAATTGACTATACAAAAACTTATAACCTGTGCTTTTAAATGAGACTAGAAATAGTCATCAGAAAACAAACAAATGACAATAAAACACAGTTAAACAAAATAAAATTAATATGCAGCTACTTCCTGAAATCCCACTGACATAATTTTGGGCTGAATCCTGAGCTAGCAATTGACTACACTTCCAGAATTCTAGGATTATTTTGAACCCTAAGATGAGTTTTAAAGAGCTGAGTTTCTCCTAGTTTTACTCATAAAATCATCATTGTCTATCAGATATCTTCAAATACTTTTTTTTCTGCAAGGGCATTAAGAGGATATAGTGATAAAAATCTACATATATTACATGTGTATATTGTACCCATATACATATTTATCTATTTCTATATTTACATGTATCTCTACAAAAAGTATATATATATATATATATATATACATATATATATATATATATATATTTAATATATGTTTTACATACACCGAGACACACAGACAATGCACAGGCATATATACAAATATACATATTTACACATACATACATTATATATATATTTATGTGTATATATACATATACACTATATTGCTTTAAACAGGGGCATGCTCTTCTTCTGCACCCATAAATATCTGTTACATATTGTATTATCCCTAGGGATCATGGACTAAAACCTAAAGTAGAAATGTAGTGAGACATATACCCAAGGACTGTATGCAAAGAAATATCATGCAACTCCTGGCCTTGGGTACCTTTATTTCTCTTTCTTGGGATCCTGGTGACAATACTTTTTATTACAATTTCCTGATGTTTTCTAAGGATCATTGCCTTTCTAGCATACATAGCCATCATTTTCTCTGGTGTGAGGAATTATCTTCTCTGGGGATGCTTTGTCCCCTAGCTAATTATCTTTCATTATTTGTCTGATTCAGTGTTTGTTTTCAGTCTTTTCTTTCCCTTTGATCTCCATTTTATATGTTGTGTCCTACTGGTTCAAGCTCTCTAGTAAAACCATCAACTTTGAAAATGAAATCCTGCAATGCAGTGGCTCATGATTCAATTCATCCCAATACTTTATTTTTTATCTTATAATATTTCATTTTTCCCAGGTACATGTAAGACAGTTTTTTTGTGTGTTTCTTTTAAAATTTTTGACTTCATGATTTTCTTTCTTCTCTCTATCCCCTCTCTGTTAAGAAAGTACATGTAAATTTGAAATTGAAATTATGTGAAACATTTCTATTAAAGTCATGTTGTGAAAAAAAATATAGATGTCCCCCAAAACAAACAAACAAACAAAAAACCCCAACAAATCCTAAAGACCAATAAAGTAAAAAAAAAAAAGCTTCACTCTGTATTCAGACATAATCAATTCTTTCTCCAGTTATAGAAAACATTTTTCATTTAAGTCCTTCAGAGAAGACTTGGATCATTATATTGTTGAGAATTGCAGTCATTCATAGCTGATCATCCTACAACAATGCTATTACTTTGTACACAGTACATTCAGGACTTTCCAGGATTTTTTTCTGAAAACATCCAACTCATAATTTATTATAGATAAATAGTATTCCATCATAATCACATACTACGATTTATTCAGCCATTACTCAATTGATGGACATCCCTTAAATTTCCAATTATTTTCCCTGAAAAAGAGATGTTCTATTTTTTTTTTTTTTTTTTTGCAATATGGCCTTTTTCTTTTTTTAAATCTCTTTTGGAATCCACATAAACTAGTATTGGTGAATCAAAAGCTATGTATGATTTTATAAGTCTTTGGATAAAGAACATATCTTCTGATCATTTATCAACTGGAAAATGGCACTTAAATTTACTATAAAATTGACTCAGTTCCGTATATTTTTAAGATATGAAGTCTTCATCAAAGAAATTTGCTTCAAAACTCTTCACAATTACTGTTGCTAACTGTATTCCATGTTTTTTTTGTTCTATTTTCTCTTTCCTTCCATCTTGTCCCTTATCAAAAGTATTTTGCCTCTGGCCACCCTCCTGCAATATGCTCTCTCTACTATTCCCCCTTCTTATATCTCATTCCTTTCCTACTTTTCTGCAATGTACATATCAAAAATTATTTACCAGAGATGGAGAGAAATAGTCCTCAGTGACAACAAACTCAAATGAATTAAACAATCCTATGAATTGATAGGCTCTAATTAAAGTTAGACTTAAAGAAATGAATTGTTCCTTAAGTTATCCTTAAAATTCAATATGATAAAATACAATTTTATATTAAGGAATTCTACAGCATAGAAGTCAAAAGTATTCTGAATATCTTGTCAGGTTTTGTTAAAACAAATGACAACAGCAGCAACAAAAACCCATAGTGAATGATATTATACATTTTAATTTTTTTTAATGTGAGATTATTTGTAAATCAATAAATTTATTTTAATTTTTCCTAGTTCATTTGTACATTTCTAGAAATCCACTGACTGTATAACCTAGATACTTTCAACTGCTCTATATAGTTAACTCATTTCCAGACTAAACTCAGAGTTTAGCTCCTACATGAGACTATTCTGATCCCTTCCATTCAATTAGTTCATACATTAATTTGCAACTACCTTGCAGGGTTGATACCAGTCAAATGATTTTATGTTTTTAAAACACTTACCATGACGCCTTACACATAATGTTTTGCTTTGTTTTTTTTTTTTTTTTTTTTTTGCTCAGGCAATTGGGGTTAAGTGAATTGCCCAGGTCACACAGCAAGGAAGTATTAAGTGTCTGAGGCCAAATTTGAACTCAGGTCCTCCTGACTTCAGGGCTGGTGCTCTATCTACTGCACTACCTTGTTGCCCCACATGCTATTTTTCAGTTATGTCTGACTCTTCATGATCCCATTTGGACTTTTCTTGACAAAGATATTGGAGCAGTTTTGCAATATCCATTTCCAGATTATTTTATCAATGAGGAAATTAAGAAATTGGGACAAGTGACCTGCCCAGCATCACACAAATACTAACTATTTGAAGACTGATTTGAACTTAGCTTCTCTAGGTTCCAGAACTGGAGTTCTGTCTACTGTACCATAGTTCCCCTTGACACATTGTAGGTTCTATATAAATGCTATTATCTTCCTCTCTTCTTTTTATATAAATTTTTATATCTGCAAATTATTGCATGCTCTTTTCCTCAGATAAAATGTTTGTTCCTTGATAAATGAAGTATTTCATTTATATCCTTGCATCATTATTATATAACATGAGTTCCTGGAACACATTAATTGTTTAATAAATGCTTGATGAACGCAATTGTATGAAAATTAATTAAGTTGAATTGAACAATGGATGCGTAATTTATTTGTGATTAGTTTGCATTGAAGCATTTTGGTGATGATACAAATGCAAAAGGTAGAATTTATCCATCCTGCCTGGATATAAATATTTTGAGCCTATATAGTATTATTTTTTTCTTTTTCTTCTCTCCCTTCTTCCTACCCTCACTCTTCCCTTCCCTTCTCCTTCATCTTCTCCTCCTTGTCCTCCTCCTCCACCTCTCCTCCTCTCTTCTTTCTTCTCTCTTTTCTCTCTCTTCTCACTCTCACTCTTGTTCTCACTTTTGCTCTCTCAGTCTCTCTTTCAGTAAATAGCAAAATAGACCAAGAATAAATAAGAGTGAAAAACCGAGTTCAAATATGACTTTTAGAACTAGATGTGTGATAAAGGGAAAATTCATTTAAGCTCTGTCTGCCTCAATTTTCCTCATTGTAGCATTACTTTCCAAGGATGTAATAAAAATAAAATCAGATATTTGCAGAGTGTTTTGCCAACCTTAAAAGCTAGGAGTGGGAATAAAAGAAAGAAGAATAGTAAGACTGGTTCTATATGGTAGATGTATAATGAATGCCTTTTAATTGTTACACCAAGTTTTCTTATTCTGATAAGGGATCAGAATAGCTGTTATAATAATTTTATCCATTGCCAAAAGAATGATATTTCAAACATATCTGTTGAAAGGAGAATAAGTATTTTCTGCTAGAACCTTAAGTTTAGTTATATTTTGTTTTCTGACAAAACTGCTTCAGGTATATTTTTTTGTTGTTGTTGTTCTTCCCTGTTTCTTCAAATTTTCTTCGACATCTTAAAATGACAGATCTTCTGATTTTCCCTAATAGAATTATCCATTAAAATTTGCTCAAAAATTATCATTGATTGAAAAAGAAGGGAAGACCTAATATGTTTTTCATGCTGATGTCTTGGGTCCTGCCGCTTTGGATCAAGGGATAAATGCATTGTGATCCTAAGGATTTCCTTAAGTGGAAGTGACTGCTTTATGAATCCATAATGGAAAGTAAACAATTTCTGGCTCATTTAGAGATACTTAAATGGAAGATCTCTGGGAAGGAAGGGAAGCCTTCCAATTAGCTGGGCATGAAAAGGTCAGTCCTGGAACTTGGAGTTAAAGCCTTTATCTTGCTTAACTGAATGACAATTATCCAAATGCCACAAGGTAATTGGAGGCCCAGCTAATGCACTGAGGTGACAGTTGCCCCAGGATGGAGATTGTGATTTATGCAATTATATATCATAAGGAGCTGGATAACACTCCTTGTCAACCTGTCAAAAGTCTCTCTGGGCAAGGAGGCAAACAGAAACAAATGGCAAGTCCTGCAATAATAATGATCCCAAATAATCAGTATATAGTTAGATAACCTTTAAGAAGAAGACCTGTGTGAATTATGGCTCTGGAAAGGGCAAGATAATAATAATTATCCATGTCCAAAATGACACCCATGTTAGGTTTTCCTGTTAGGGAAAGAAGGTTTAAAAATTTCATGGGGATATTACACAATTATGCTTTCTCACAAACTATGGGAAAATTCATGTTGGTGAAGAATGTTAAAATACAATGAAAAAAGGATGATATGAGTTGGGTACCATCTCACAATGCTCTCTTGAAAGAATCCCAAAAAGATCTTAAAAGAGAGTTAGAAGAAAAATGGAAATAGGAAATGAGAACTTTGCTAAAAAAACTGGAAAAGGAAATACAGAAATTATCTGTAGAAAATGCCTTAAAATAATAGTTAGTGAAATGGGAAAAAGCACATAACTCATTACAAACATAGATTTGAGAAAAAAAGAAAATAATTCCTTGAAAAACAGAATTGGTGAAGTAGAAAATAAATCCAATGAACAAACTATCTCATTTAGAAGTTCAGCTGGCCAGATGCAAAAGAAATTAAAAAAAAAAAACTAACTGAAGAAAATAATTCACTAAAATTTATCTTTTAAAAAATGGAAGTGAATGAGTCAATGAGGCATCAGGAAGCAGCCAAACAAAATTTTTTTTAAAATGTAAAAAAATAGAAGAAAATATAAAATATTTTATTGGATAAACAACATACCTGGGAAATAGTTTCATGAGAGACAATCTAAAACTTATTGGATTTCCCGAAAACCATGATGAAAAAAAAGTAGACAGCATCTTTCAAGAAATACCAGAGATTAAAATAGCTCTCATATTCTGAAAGCGACCCAAAAATGAAAATCCCAAGGAATATGTCAACTGAATTTCAGAATTATCATATCAAGGAGAACATATTGGAAGAAGCCAGAAAGAAATAATTTAAATATCCAGGAGCTAGAATCAGTATTACGTAGGACCCAGCAGCTTCCTCTTTAAAGGACCGATGGGCCTGAAATATTGATATTCTGAAGGGCAAAGGAACTTGGGTTGTAGCCCATCCAGAAAAATGAAACATTATATTTCAAGGGAAAAGATAGACCTAAAATGAAATAGGTGAATTTCATTTATTTTGGATGAAAAGACTAGAGCAGAACAAAAAATTTAATCTTCAAATAGAGAACTCAAAAAAAGCATAAAAAAAGACATAAAAATTAACTGTTTCTTTCAAAAATTCAAATGTTTATATGCCTATATGGGAAGATGATATGGTTAATTATTGAAAATTGTTTCTCTGATAGGGTATACATAGAGAGTATAAGTATAATTTGACTTTCGATTTATGATATAAAAAAGAAACTAGAGAAGGAAAATGGATTGTACAAGAAGAAGAGGTAAAATAGTATAAATTACATGTCATAAAGAGGCAAAAAAAGATCTAATACAATTGAGGGAAAGAAGTAAGGGGAATGAGCATTGTGTGAACCTTATTTTCACTGGATTCAGCTCAAAGAGAGAATATAAGATACATGTGGTTTTATAAAGAAATTCATCTCACCCTATAGGGAAGTAGGAGGGGAAAGGGCAAAGAAAAGTGGGAGGCCAACATAAGGGAGAATAGGCATGAAAGGGGAAAAGCATAAGAAAGAGGGAAGTCCTGTAAAAGGTAGGACTATTTGAGGGAGGTGAAGCAAAACACTGGGAAGGAGGGAGAGGAGCAAAGGAAAGAGAGAACATGGGAAAAAAAACAAGATAGCAGTAAACCAAGAATTAGTTTTATTTTTTCAATTTGAATTTTAAATGTGAATCTGAATGGGATTGATTTCCCATAAAATGGAAGTAGATTGCAGAATGGATTAAAAGCCAAAATCCTACTATATATTATTTACAAGAAACCCATTTAAAGCAGAGTGATATACACAGATTAAAAGTAAAAGGCTGGAACAGAATCTATTATGATTCAGGTGAAGTAAAAGAAACCAGGGATATCTGTCCTGATCTCAGATCAAGCAAAAGCACAAATCGAACTAATTAAAAGAGACAAGGAAGGAAAGTACCATAGATAATGAAGTAACATTAATACTAAACACATATGCACCAATTTATAGCATCCAAATTCCTAGAGTAGAAATTGAGAGCTTCAAGAAGAATTAGACTGCAAAACTATATTAGTAGGGATCTTAATCTTGCTTTCTCAGAATTAGATAAATTATTCCAAAAAATAAATAAGAAAGATATTAAGGAGGTAAATACAATTTCTAAAAAAGTTAGGTATGATAAATCTTTGGAGGAAGCAGAAATGGAAACAGAAAAGAGTGAATGTTTTTTCTTGCAAACACATGAAACCCAAGCAAAAATTGACCATGTATTGGGAGAAAAAATTTCAAACTTAAATGCAGAGAGGCAGAAATAGTCAAAGCATCTTTTTCAGACAATTATGGAATAAAATTACTTGTAATAAAAGGCCAGAGGAAAATAGACCAAAAATAATTGGAAACTAAATAATTTAATTCTAAAGAATGCATAGTTGAAACTCAAATCATAAACACATTGATAATTTCATCCAAGACACTGACAATAATAAGAAAACATACCAAAACTTATGTGATATAGCCAAAGCAGTTTTTTAGGGTGTTTTATAAATTTAAATGCTTGATTACATAAAATTAAGAATAAGAAAAATCAATGAATTGCATGAGAAATTTAAAAAAATGAAAAAAAATTAAAAACCAAATTAAATCCCAAATTTGAAATTCCAAAAATAAAATGGGAAATTCATAAAATTGAATGAAAATTATTGAATGAATAAACAAAAATAAGGTTTGATTTTATTTAAAAATAGATAAATCTTTAGTTAATTTGATTCGAAAAATAAATGGAGAAAAAAAGTTTCAAAAAGGAAAAGGGTAAATTTCCCACTAAATGAAAAAGAAATTAGAACCAGAATTAAAAGTTATTTTGTCCAACTGTATGGAAATAAATCTGATAATCTAAGTGAAATGGATTAATACTTACAAAATTATCGATTGCACAGATTAATTGAGGATGAAGCAAAATACTTAAATAGTCCTATTTCAGAAAAAGAAATTGAGTTCAGTTATTAATCAACTACTTAAGAAAAAAAATCCAGGGGTAGGTGGATTTACATGTCAATTCAATTAATCATTTAGAGAACAATTAATTTTAATATTATACAAACCATTTAGAAAAATAAGGAAGGAAGGAGTCCTACAAAATTTCTTTTATGGCACATATGGTGCTGATAACTAAACCAGGAAGAATCAAAACAGAGAAAGAAAATTATAGACTAATTTCCCTAGTGAATATTAATGCAAAAATTAAAGAAAATATTAGCAAAGAGATTACACCAAGTTATCCTCAGGATAATACACTATGACCATATAGGATTTATACCAGTATTGAAGGGCTAGTTTAATATTAGGAAAACTATTGCCATAATTAAGTATATCAATAACTAACCTAACAGAAATGAAATAATTATCTCAGTAGCTGCAGAAAAAAGCATTTGAGAAAATCCAACACCCATTCTTATTTAAAAAAAAAAAAACACTAGAAAGTGTAGGAATTAATGGAATTTTCCTTAACATAATCAATGGCATTTATTTAAAACCAACTCTTAAATATTGTATTAAAATGTTAGCATTAGCAATGAGAAGAAAAATAAATTAAAAAATTAATGCAGGTAATGAGGAAACCAAATTATCACTCTTTGCAGATGATATGATGATTCACCTAGAAAATGTTAGAGAATTTATTAAATAAAAACTATTAGAAACAGTTCACAATGTTAGCAAATTTGCAAGATGCAAAATAAATCCACAAAAATCAACACATTTCTGTTTTGCTAAAAGTCCAGCAACAAGAGATAAAAAACAAAATTCACTTAAAATGACTGTAGATGATATAAAATATCATAGCTAGGTGTGTCTGTGCTTAGATAAAACTAGGCCTTTCTGTTAGTAAATCCAGTATTTCTTTTCTATACTACACTACCAATGTAATGGCCAAGATCAAATATTAAAGCTTTATAAAATTCTCATATAATGTATGTGTGTATGTGTTGCCCAACAGAGAAAACATTAACAAATACTACCTTGTGAAATGTGGAGGTCTTAAGGTTCTGACCCATTTCCTTTGTAAATACTGTAGTAAGAGGTTTTTTGTTGTTGTTTTTTTTTTTTTTTTGTGGTTGACCTGTCTCTTTATTCAAGGGAATAATATTTTTTCTTAGGTTGTGTTTCACACATCTTCCTGAGAGGAGCTTGGGTTTGGCTATTGATGCTAAGAATGAAGAACAAGGTAGTAGCAATGAAACAAGCATTTTTTAAAATTACCCAATGAGTCATAGCCAAGCCAAATATGAAAATGAAGAACACCATTCCATGACCTAGGTATTCAAAAGGAAAAGAGAAAAGCAGTCAGTGTCTTCAGTAAGTTTGTATTCCTTTGAAATTATTGAGATATAAAAAGATAAAGTTGATTTGATGGATAAAGTAGGATCAAAGAAGGCTTTGTTTAGATAGTGACATGTAGTCAAATCTACTTTTAATCATTCAAGATTGTTAAGGATCCTACCTTAGAAAAATGAGAGTGATTTTTAAATGAGAGTGAGACTAAAAAAAGATACAAAAGTCATAGAAGTCATCTAGAATCCTGAAAATAATAGTCAGGTAAGTTGAACAAAAGATTAATATGAGATGAATTTCAAAATATTTTACAATGTACTTTACACAGATTTTCAATGTAAGATGGAGGCATTTATATTTTATTCACTAGGCAATAAAAAACTCACGAAGTTTATTGAGCATGAGAATGACCTAAGCTTTAAGCAGATTATTCTGACTATCGTGGAGCAAAGATTGAAGAGAGAAAACTGGAGGAAAGGGGGGAAATTGGGAACTTTATATATATATATATATATATATATATATATATATATATAGTTTGATATGAGAGTGGGGAGGCATTGGTAAGTGCTATTTTATCAAGATTTAACAGGTGAAAAAACTGAAGTGGACTTCAGATAATAAAATGTTTGCCATGTGGTCATGGCAGATATCACACAACTGTTTCTAATGCTAAATCAGATACAATTATACAAAAATGATAATTTCATATTCTAAAATTTCCTCTGATTAATCCAAGCACCCAACTGGAAAATAACATGATTATTCATAATAATGATATCTCACACATTGACATACTTCTATAAAGTTAGTAGGGCCCTTGACTTCATTTCCTTTTATCTGTTCCCCCCCCCCCTCTCTCTCTCTCTCTCTCTCTCTCTCTTTCTCTCACTCTCTCTCTTCAACTATTTGTAAAGATAGTTTAAGCATTTTTAATAAAAACTTGAGTTGTAAAATTTTCTCCTTCTCTTCTCTCCCTACTCCCAAGAAGTGAACAATTTGAAATAGTTTGTACATGTACAATCAAATTAAATATATTTCTATGTTAGTCATGATGTGAAAGAAGAATCAAAGTGAAAGGGAAAAACCACAAGAAAGAAAAAAATGTGAAAATATATGCTTCACTCTTTATTTAGTATCCATAGTTCCTTCTCTGAGTGTGGATAGCTTTTGGAATAGTACTGCTGGAATAGTACTGAATAGTACTGCTTAGAACTAAATCTATCATAGCTATTCATCACACAATGTTGCTGTTACTGTGTAAAATGTTCTCACTTCATTCAGAATTTGTTTTTATGTTTCCAGATTTTCCTGAAGCCTACCTGCTCATCAATTTTTAAAGAATTATAGTATTCAATAATTGCCACATACCACAACTTGCTCAGTCATCCACTCAATTTCCCATTATTTGCCACCAAAAATATACACAAAAAACCCAAAGTGATATAAATATTTTTGTATAAATTAGGGTCAGTTCTCTAATATTTTGGAAATGAGACCTTTGTCAGAACTTTGTTTTTAAAAATATTTTCCCAATTTGTTACTAATCTTGTTTGCATTAGTATTATTTGTACAGAAACTTTTTAGTTTGATGTAATCAAAATTTCTATTTTGTGATCAATAATGATCTCTAGTTCTCCTCTGGTCATAATTCCTTCCTCCTCCACAAGTCTGAGAGGTAGTTATCCTCTGTTCTTCTAATCTATTTATTATCTCCCTCTTTATGCCTAAATCATGGATCAAAGTGTATGCACACTTTTGTAATCTGTTGGGCATAAGTATACATTGCTCTCCAGAATGATTGGATGAGTTCATAATTCCACCAACAATATATTAGTTTTCCATTTTCCCATAGTATATCCAAAATTGATTATTTTCATTTTATGTCACATGAACTTATTCAATAAGGAGAAGGTGATATCTCAGAGTTATTTTATTTTAAATTTCTCTAATTGATAGCAATTTGTAGCTTTTAAAAAATAATACTATAGATAGCTTTAATGTCTTCATCTGAAAATTTTCTGTTCATATCCTTTGACCATCTATCATTTGGGAAATGACTCATAATCTTATAAATTTGATTCTTTCTCTTTATTTTGAGAAATGAGACCTTTATCAGAAAAAATAAATGTAATTTTTTTGGCCAAATTTCTGATTTCCTTCTAATTTTGGTTACATTATCTTTCTTAAGTAAAATGTAAAAAAAAAACTTTTAACATAATCAAAATTATCCTTTATTCATTTCATATCTCTTGTTTAGACATAAATTCTTACCTTCTCCATATATCTCACAGGAAATTGTTACTTGATTTGGTAATTTGTTTATGGCATCATAACCATATTGACTTCATCTTGGTATAGAGTGTGTCTATGCAATTTTCCAGTTTGCCCAGTCATTTTTGTCAGATAATGAGTTTTTATTCTAGAATCTAGAGTCTTTGGGTTTATCACAGTAGATTACTATAGTTATTGACTGATGTATCCTATGTGCCTAAACTATCCCATTCAACATCTCTCTATTTCTTATCTACTACTGAATGAATTTAATGATTGGCACTTTATAATATAGTTTTAGATCTACTAAGTATGTACCACCTTGCCTGGCATTTTTTCATTCTCCTCTTGATACTCTTGAACTTTTCTCCCTCCATATGAATTTTAATTATTCATTAATCTAAGTTCTGAATTCTAATCCTTATACTACTTTACCTCTACAATAGCAAATATAATTTTTTTCTTTAATCTGCCTATGTCACAAAATCAAAGTGTCAACCACACTGAGAATCCAAAAACTGGGTTTCTTTTATAAAATATTTTGAACCTTTTTTTATAAAAAAAAGGTCTTAAAATTTTCTGATCAAACTGGTCTCTTAAAAATGAAAGTCTTCTCTCTACAGAATCTCCAAGAAATAGTCACTGGACTTTTGCTTGAAGAATTTTAGTAATAGGAATTCTATTGCTTCCTAAGATGAACCACATTGTCACTTTTGTGCATGAATTTGAAAAAGCCCTTTTAATTCTCTTGACCTCTATAAAGTAAAACTAGAGTGGAATGGTACTTTAAATTCCTTTCTAATTAGAGAAGTCTTCATCCAGTTTAAACCAGCTCAGGAGAGTTTATTATCAAATTTCAATTTAAGCATTCATACTTTGAAAATCTGCAAATACAAACTGAGACAGAAAAGTAATGAAGAAAATAGTAAATTCAAGTTAAGATTAAAATTTTGTGACTTGTCCATTTTTTTCTTATAGAAATCTGATTGTTAAATATTTATCACTTTATCCCTGTTTCCTCTGCTAGATCATGTGAATTATGCATGACAGATTCTATTTGTATAAGAAAGGGACAGAAAGGACTAGGAAGGACCCTAAGCATAAGTAAGTTATCTTTTTGGAATAATGTTTTGTCTAGGAAATTAAAGTTGAATAAGAAAGGTTAGAGTAATAGATGGTATGATTCTCAGCACAAGAAACACAGCAAAATGTAAACACCTTGAGGGAAAAAATACATTTGCTTTTCTTTGTAGTCCTAGTGGCTGAGTATAGTGCCTAGCAAATACTCTCTATTTAATCAATGCTTGCTGAGTACTTGATCTGCCTATTTAGTGTAATAGTTACTAAACAGAGACTACACAAAACTGGATTTTTAAAATAAAGTATTTCAAAAGTTTTAAAAAAGAGGTCTCAACATTTTTCTGGTGGAACTGTTTTCTTTAAAATAAGAGTCCTTCAATAGATGCAGAAAAAACATATTTGACAAATTGCAATACTAATTCCTATTAACAATCCGAGAGAGCAAAGAAACAAATGGAGTTTTTCTTAAAATTATCAGAACCATCTATTTAAAACCACATGCTTCACATATAATGGAAAGAAACCAGACAACTCTTACATACCAATACACATATCTCAGTTTGGCTAAGATGACAGTTAAAAACAATGATAAATATTGGAGGGATGTGGAAAAAGTAGGACATGAATACATTGTTGAGGAAGTTGTGAACTGATCCAACCATTCTGGAGAACAATATGGAACTATGTCCATACCCAGAATGTGCATGCCCAGAAATAAATCTACTGAACCAGTATCCCAAAGAGACCATTAAAAAAGGAAAAGGACCAACATGTGTAAAAATGTTTATAGAAGGCCTTTTTGTAGTGTCAAGGAACTGGAAACTGAATGGATGCCCGTGAGTTGGAAAATGGCTGAATTAGTTATGATATATGAATGTTATGGAATATTATTGTTCCATAAGAAATAATCAGCAGGACAATTTCAGAAAGGCCTAGAGAGACTTACATGAACTCATGCTAAGTGAAGTGAGTAGAACCATTGTATATTGCAATGACAAGATTATGTGATGATCAATTCTGATGGACATGGCTATTTTAAACAATGAAGTGATTCAGGCCAGTTCCACTGGACTTGTGATAAAGAGAGCCATCTTCATGCAGAGAGAGCACTGTGGGGACTGAGAATAAATACCTTTTCTTACTTTTTGTTTTCTTTTTTCACTTAAAACATGTGATTTTTCTTGTGCAGCATGATTGTGGAAATATGTATAGAAGAATTGCACATTCCTTTCTATCTCAGGGAGGGGGTGAGGGGATAGAGTGAGAAAAAAAATTGAAACACAAGGTTTTGCAAGGGTTAATGTTGAAAACTTTGTATATGTTTTGAACATAAAAAGCTAAAATCGATAAAAAAAAAGTTTTCCCTCTACAGAACTTCCATCAAATAGCCAATTGACTTTTGCTTGAAAAATTCCAGTAATAGGAACAGGAAGACTAAGTATAATGCCTGGCAAATAGTCTCTATTTAATCAGTGCTCTCTTTGTACTTTCTTTTCTATTGGAATTTAAAAGTTGCAAAGTACTTTGAATAATTCAACACATTTAATTTTTTAATTAAACCAGTGAAATAAGTGTTATCATCCTCATTTTACAAATCAGTAAACTGAGGCTGAAATAAATCAAACAATTTGCTTATGGTCATCGAGCTAGTAAATGTCAGAAATAGGATTCAAATTCAGGCTTTCCTGATTCTGAGTCCAGCCTTATGGTGTCTAGATACCAATAACACTGAATTTTATTGTATTGAATTATATTGTATTCAAGCTAGACCTAGGAAGATGAGGTACCTGGGATAAGATTCTAATGAAGAGATGGAATTGATTTTAAGGCCATGTAATCTAACTCTCTTATTTTTGACATGAAGTGAGGGAGGTCGAAGATGAAGTGGCTTGCTCAATATCACAGTTAGCACACAATAAGTTGCTATTGGTACCCTTCAAAAACATGTCACATAGAGACAGACAACATAAAAGACAACCATTTGCTAAAAACTGACCCTGAAGAGAAATATTATGTGTATATGCTAGCTTTTGTGATTTTTACAGTAAAATGCTGTTACTGACAGATGGGGTATAATATCCTGCCCTTTTGGGTGGTTACACGAGGGGCAATAAGGTACATTGTCTCCTAGATAAGCAATAACTGTTCCCCCTGCTAACATCTATGAATAAATCCCAGTAATTATTCCTCTAGGAAAGAGGCTGGGGAGACTGCATATTAGTCCAATCAGCATTCTGTCATTTCATTTGAAGGGATGGGGAAAGGTCTGGCAGCTACAAAGATTGATGTTAAGCTAAACAAGCCATTAGATGGTCAGATCATGTACTTCACTGGGGATATTTTTTTTCTTTTCTTTTACTGCATAATAAGTTATAGTAGTGATTTCATTCCTAATTCATAGAGTACCCTAGCATTCACATAGCTCAAGATTGCATTGGTCAGCCAAACATTTACATGACTATAAGGAAATGCATCCTATTTGCTCTTAATAAAGCATATCTTATAACATTTTATAAATCATTCTCTTAAACATTGAGGAATAGTGGGAGGAATTGGTAAGAGCCTGTGGATCTGATCATAAGAAAGCTCACCAATATCAATTTTGAAAGCATTTCACGCATCAGGACCTATACCGTGGACTGCAGGAAGATCTACTAAGTTAAAAGCATCATTAAAGGAACAGGAATGCAATTATAGCACTGAATTATGGTGCAGTGCTAATAATGACCATGAAGCACTACATTTAAAGGGTAAATTAAATTAGGCTTAGAAAAATCATAAATGCATTTGTGAATGAAAGATTCTTTACCCTTCCAAGCCAAGATAAAATATCTAATGTCTTAGCTAGGGGAATGTGATTTCATGTGAAGATGACAGAGGTAGCTGTGAGGACTAAATATTAATCAAACTAATGAAGAAGTTGAAAAAGACAGAAGGAGCAAGAAGAACCTTGAAATGAATTTTGTACTTAATTTTTAGTCCTTGGATGAGGTGATGTACAGGAATAATTCAGCTTTACATATTCTGCAATCTGTATTACAAAAATCTGTATTAATTAATATTCTAAAAGTGGTTGAGATACTCTACTAATAGCAACCTTTGCTTTAGGCCAAACAATAGCAACCACCATAATAACAACAACAATCTAAAATATTTTTCTTCTATTTTCCTTACTCCCTCCCTCCCTGTCTCCCTCCCTGTCTCCCTGTCTTTCTCCCTCCCTCTCTCTCTCTCTCCCTCTCTTCCTTCCTTCTTTCCTTCCTTCCTTCCCTTCTTCCTTTCTTCCTTTCTTCATTTCTTCCTTCCTTCCCTTCTTCCTTTCTTCCTTCCTTCGTTCCTTCCTTCCTTCCTTTCTTCCTTCCTTCTTTTCTCTAGTTCTTCTTTTTTCTTCATTTCTTTCTTTCTTTCTTTTTCATTCTACTTGTGTTTACACACTCACACAATTCTAAACACATACATATACAACATATATACACATATATATGCACATATGTGCATATTATTATAGTAAAACTAATAACTCACATTTATGTAGTGCTTAGAATATAACAGACATTTTACCAAATGGTTAACAAGTATTACTTGATTAGATCTTTCAAGTGCTAGAAGGAAGGGAATATTATTATCCCTATTTTACAGATGAGTAAACATAAGCATTGAGAGGTTAAGTAATGTGGCAAAGACAACATAGCCAATGGCTGAGAATATATTTGAATGCCTTTCTAAGTTCAAGCCTGTTTCTCTATCCAGTGAAACATATAGCTTTATAACAATAAACACATACATTCACATATCTTTATACACATAATACAAATATACATTGTAGTGCCTACAGGGGATGATGCTCTATACCAATTGTGGCATTATACAGAAGAGAGGGGAAGAGAAGACAGGAAGGGAAAAGAGAAGAGAGGAGAGAAGAGAAGAGAAGAAAGGGGAGAAAAGACACAGAGAAAGACAAAGACACACATACACACAAAAAGGTAAGGAGGGAGACAGAGAGAGAGAGAGAGAGAGAGAGAGAGAGAGAAGGAGGAGGAGGAGGAGGAGGAGGAGGAGGAGGAGGAGGAGGAGGAGGAGGAGGAGGAGGAGAAGAAGAAGAAGAAGAAGAAGAAGAAGAAAAACAAGAAGAAGAAGAAGAAGAAGAAGAAGAAGAAGAAGAAGAAGAAGAAGAAGAAGAAGAAGAAGAAGAAGAAGAAGAAGAAGAAGAAGGAGGAGGAGGAGGAGGAGGAGGAGGAGGAGGAGGAGGAGGAGGAGGAGGAGGAGGAGGAGGAGGAGGAGGAGGAGGAGGAGGAGGAGGAGGGAGGGAGATGGAAAGAAGGAGCTGTATAAACAAAAAAACCCTCCAAAACCACATTCTGATTTTTGAATCTACTCCTTGGTTCCAAATTCTAATTCTCCCACTTATAAGTTATAATTTTCTTTCAATGTTTTCTCAGTGGAAAAAATGAGAGTACTTGTCTTGATAATATTAGAGATGCTTTTTCCCCTTTATCTATGATCTTATGTTACAGATTTACCTTAAAGATCTCTGGTGAATGAGAATACACTTGACCTCATATTACACTTTTGAACAATATAAATTATTACACAATCTTCATAATGAGAAATGGTAGTACTTGTGGAAGATAGAGAGATGGCTTTACAACTAGAAAGACCCGGGATCAAATCCTCCTTCTTTTTGATCTTATATGCATTACTGGATGACTTATTTGAGTTCTCAGTGTTCTAGGCATATTTCTGTGAGCAGTAGTTGAAAAGGTGCCAGTTTATAGGCAATTCACTAAAAATTAAAGGTCCAAACCACATCCTCTATTTTCAAACATTTATCCAATATAAAGTGATATCTTTGTTACTTCCACCTATCAAGCCTAACTCTGTTGTTAAGGTCAAGGAGAATAAATCGAATCCTTCTTTGACAAATTAGAACTTTATATGCTTGTATTCAGTTATAATTTCAGGTCCCCATCCTTCCAGTTCCTAGTTTGTCTTTTGTCAAACTGAACCTATACTAAACCAGCCTATATCCTGAGTGAATTCATCTATTGCTGGATTAGCATATGTACTAATCTGACTCAGTATCTTGTCATCTGACAAAATCATTTTTTTACTAATTGGAAAGTACAACGGAATCAGTGTCATTAAATAGGGCCCTTGACAACAGATGGTTTCCATTAGGCTAAACTGATGTTAAGAAGTGCTGGGATGCTTTTCCCACTCTGACTCATTCATTAAATTACTTTATCTGGTTGCTCATTACTGTAACAACATTAGTATATGGAGATATTTGATAATGTACCTTCTAAAGTGATAGAAGTGTCTGTCTCTGAGTATATATGTATACTCTAAAGTGAAATGAAAGAGAGAAGATATGAACTTGATTCTAAATAAAATAATATCTATCAATCCATTTTATGGGAATTTATAACAACTAGGAAAATGGACAATAGGACAGGGTTTTGGCTTAGATTCAATTATGTGATCACCTAATTGTCATGAGTTCAAGGGACTCTTCTCCACAAAATAGATGATTTCACTGCAGGTAATAGATTTAGAACCCACACAGAGATGATTTAGGTGAGAAAGTCTCTATTCCACATATGATTCTGACATTTAAAAACTTATACAGAGAGTTGAGTAAGGTATTTTGGATTCAGAAGCTCTGGGTTCAAATTTGAGCTTGCAATCTTATTAACTTTTTATTATTTCAACAATTAATTAACTTTCCTATGAAATAATTGGATGTCAGAGGTTCTGTGATCTTCAGTCTAGTTAAGTGGTCTGTAAAGGAAAGATTCATGAAATATAATTAATTAACAATACTAATATATATATATATAATATAATTAATTAACAATACTAATTAAATCATATTCCCTACCCAAATTGAAAAAAAAGTTGGAAAGCAGCTATCAGTTATAATTATACTATGTACAAGAAGTGTTCTGAAGTAATCTTCTGATAAATAAAAGATCATTTGCTTGAGAGATAAAATTTATAGAAGCTTTATTAAAAATTCTATATGATATATAGTATTATATTATGTGATTATTATAGTAGTATAATATATATGTATATTATTATAGTAGTACATTTTATATATATGTACATATATATATCTATATATAGCATTTTATCTTATATAAACACACACATATATAATAAACTTTAAGATAAAAGTCAACAATGTGCTATGAAAGCAAAAGAAGTTAATGTTGCATTAATGGAACCATTGTGTTTCCCTTGGGTTTTTCAGTCCAAGTTCACTATGCTATCATTGGATCCCAGAGTGTTGTGAAAATTCTAATAAGCACATTTTGGGAACAGTATTCATAGTATGAAAAGTGTCTTGAGAAGGCTAAACCAATTTGTTCAAGAGTCTTCAGTTCAAACTATACAAGAACCAAGTATGTTAATTTTGCACCAGAGGATTAGGGGAAAACAAGACAGTTAAATTCAAATATTAAAGGTTAAATAGATTGAATTTACTTTGTTTGTCCAAAGAGCACAGAGCTGGGATATTAGGTGCTAGTTAATAACAAGTGAAATTAAGGTTTCCATGAAGGAAAAATAAAATACAATGTTCGAAGAATTAGTGTTATCCCAAAATGGAGTAGGTTACCTTAAGAAGTAAATTTCCCCTTATTGAAAAATATCAAGCTTATAATGAAAGGAAACTTTTCAGATATATTAAAAGAGATTCATGATCAAATAAATATTAAATGTGATTATATGAACATTGCCTCTGAATTTCAGAGATGCTATGTCACATAGCATTTCCCAATGTCACATGGTGTATCTTAATATTTGTCCTGCCAATTATATCATAAGCCTCTTGATGATGACAGCATTGTTAAGTTTCTTCCATGCCTTTAATGATGCTGCTCAGTAGCAAATGATTTGGTCAATTGTAGTATATTATGGATGTTATTATGTAAAATGTATATGCAGTATTCCAGTGTAATATCCTTGAAGACAGACTTATTTTTTTCCTTATCAGCACTCAGCTAAAGTGCTTTGCTCACTTTTATACTTTAAAAATGTTTGTTGACTGAATTGAATTCAAATGTGTATATTACTCACCAAACTCATGCTTGAAAGATAAAACAAAAAGTATAAAACATGCCCCCAAATATTTTCCTCTGTTGGAAAGTGAAATAGGATGCCTTATAACAAAGGTTATTTCTATTTGCATCATTTTAGTTATGGCCTAGGACAATGCAATCTTGGAGAAATGATGGGGTATAATGCAAGGTTCTGCCCAAGGGAAGATCTAGGTGAATATTCAACTTCACAAGTAAAATAGTCCAGTCAGCAATATTTGAGTAATGGACTAAAACCCTAGAACAATGTAAACTATTTTATAATAAGATTTTCTTTATTTGTTTGCTTTTGGCTTTTGCATTTGTAGTCTCCCCACCTAGCACTGTTCCTGGTCTGTTTATCTACTTTATAAACATTAATTAATTGATTTTGATAAAGAAATAGAAGAGACTTAGTGGTTTGAAGAAAAACATCTGAAGCAAGTACCCTGGAGAGTTCAAAGGGAGAGTACATTTGAAAGAATAGACTATTAGTTCATTTTTAAATAGCATTTTAATGTTTTTAAAATAATGGATATTGCTTCACCTTCATCTTGATGGCAATTGTAGAGTAGGTACTTAAGGTATTTTTATTTCATTTTACAGATTTTAAACAGATTAAAATAAAGGAAGCTTAAGGACATCAACTATGAACAAATTATTCATGTCAGTGAAGGGACTCATACACAGGTCTCTCTAGACTCCAAGTCAAATTGTCTTTTTTACACCATAATGAATAAAATTCTCCTGGGAGATGAGATGCATACAGCTTCACTATTTTTCAACTGAGGAATCAAAATATGGAGTAGTGAAATTATTCAATAAAAATGATATGAGATGGAGATCAGTAGAGAACTGATTAAAATATTTGTTTTTGGAGTATTTCTTCAGTGTTCTTTCTGCTACATCAGTCTATCTTCCATTTTAATGTTTTAACTCTGAGTAATGAGAAATCACCAATTAGATTGATCATTTTTGGTGAGATAAGATTTGCTAAGACCAATTTTATAATTCCTCATGGGGAAAAATGCAAAACATCCCATTAAGATGTATCAGAAAGATATTTCACTTTAAAAATAAAGGTACAATTTTAAAATAATTTCATATTGGGTAAAATAATGATTTCTAGATCTGTAGCAAAGACTGGAGATTATATAGTCCTTTATTGTTTGCAAAGCTTTTCATTGCATCAACACAGTGGCAACTTAAGGAAAGACATTGGATAGTTGGTGCAAGTTTCATTATTATCATTTTCCAGAACAGTCACCTACCACTCATCTTAGTAATGGGGATAGAATAAAACTCAAAAGTATGTCCCCTTATTCAAGAATTTCAAGTGAGGGATTTGAGTCACAGAGCAGTTAAGTGCTAGCCTAATGTTACACACAAACACACACACACACAAACACACACACACACACACACACACACACACACACAACTAATTCTTAAGCCAGGCCATTTTGATTTTTTTTCCCTCCTCTCTATAACAGCTGAGACAAATGATTTTATGCTCCATCAGCACTTGCTATACATGACATAATCTGTCAGTCAATCATCAAATATTTATTAAGCACATGCATTGTGCCAGCCCCTGTACAAATATATTTAGAGGTAAAGGATAAAACAGTTCTTAATTTCAAGGTACTTGCATTGTAAAAGGACATAAAATTACACTTGTAATCATATATGGGATAAATATAAAGAGAATGAATATAAATATGTACAAAGTAATTAAATACAAGGTATTTAGGGAGGGAAAAAAAAACAACTTTTGGAAGAGCTCATGAATGTGTTCAGCTATGTTTATTCTTGATTTATGTATTAAAAAGGGGGGAAAGTGGATTTTATAATGAGAATCTGAGAAGAGATTGAATTCCAGGCAGTGGGGATATAATATGTGAAGTCTCAGAGACAGAAATAGAGTCTTATGTGAAAAACACATGGAAATCCTCTTTAACTGAATCACAGTATCTAAGTATGTGTGTTTATGGAATGGGGCCATCTAAATTGAGATTGGAAAGATAAATTGGTTATGGGCTATGGAGGGCTAAAAAGGACTTTAAAAGATGAATAGAAGTGTTTATATTTTGTTCTATTATAATTAGTGAGTCACTGGTGTTGATCAAGGGAGTGGAATTTTAAAAATAGATATAGATATACAAACATATGCATATAGTCACGTATACAGACATATATATGTGTGTATAATATATATATGTACATATATATAATACATATATGTGCATAAGTTGGGATATATATGTATGTGTATGTATACACACACACACACACACACACACACACACACACACATATATATACATAGCATAAAAATGGTGATCCTACCTAAACTTCCAATGTAGTCAGGAATTGCAAAAAGTAAAAATGAAAATGGAGTATATTTTGTGATGGGATTCCATTTATGAAAATAAGGAGGTAAATTTTTATGTGAGGAAAAGTAAGTATTTCATTTTAGCTAGCATACAGATTATGTCAAGGGGGATTTTGGAATATATGAAAAAGAAAATTGAAGTTAGATTATCAAGAGTACTAAAGAGCCACACACAAAGATTTTCTTGTATTTCATCGTCTCAGAAGTGAAGGCTTCAAAACAAATGAAATAATCTTTTCTCTGTTGTATATTATCAGAGAATACAATGATTAAACACTTGGTATATCTTAGTAGCCTTTTTCTTCATTTTTATTTCCTAAAAGTACATAAGAAGTAAGCTTTCTTACTTAGGAATCATATCACAAATATTATAGTGTAATGTAGGGTGATTGTGAATTACAGTTTTCGATTAACATTACATTTCAATTACTGCTATCTACCTATATCCAACTGTTAAAAATCAAAAGAATGAATGTCTTAAAATAGTTCATGTAGACAAAACTTCTTTATTAACTAGTAGAACTAGGAATTAGTTGGTTTTTTTCCTGTACTTAACTGGGAAGCTTATTGAATCATATCTTCAGAGGATGGTTAGATCATATTGTGGGGGGGGAACTAATATTAAAACATTAAGAATCTTTGGAGTTCTCAATATACCTCTTTTACTCTCCTATTGTACAAAACACACTTGAGTGGATGTTTGCCATATATGGACAAAGCTAATTGGTGCAATAACCAAAATTTTTATATTTCAAGAGTCTGAATACATCATCTCTAAGGTCCTTCCAAGCTATGAAATTCTGTGATTATATTTAGGGTTCCCTCTAGACTTGTTAAGATTACACCATGAGTAAAAGCCTCTGTGAGTTTTTGATTGATAATTGGATTTAACCTCCTTTTGCAATGAAACATCCTGGGGCAAGTTTGTAGGTATCCTGTCGAGGTAAATTATTTTCACTGGAGTACATTTTGTACCCATGCACAGAAATATTGGTTGAACTGACACTATTTTTTTTTGATAGAACTTGTTACCAATTTTGTGTCCTCAAAAACTCTGAGTTGATAATCTTTATAACCTAGTAAATAGAATTCCAGATTTATAATCACAATTTTTTGCCTTCCTAGTATAGGGTCAAAAGGAGCTTATACATAAAGTTCAATGTGCATCATCCAGGGAAACTAGGAACCCTGCTGATTTTGTCAAATGGATGTCAGCCCATCTTGATAGCAGTGGATCATGTGTCTTCCTCTTTGCCAATTGAATCACCATTATCTACTTCCCATCAGGTTTAAGACAACCACATTTTACATCTTCTTCCTACTTTCTTTCTTTTCTTTTCTTTTCTTTTCTTTTCTTTTTTTTTTTTTTTTTTTTTTTTTTGCGGGGGAGGGAGAGCATCAGGCAATTGACTTGCTCAGGGCCACATGTCTAGTAAATGTTAAGTGTATGAGGCCAGTTTTGAACTCAGACCCTCCCATTTCACGGCTGATACTCTGTTCACAGCATCATCTAGCTACCTCATTTAGATACATTTTGACCCACATGGCCAGTGTTGTTTCCATATGTACTTTAGACCTTATTGTCTGACCTATTACTTTCCCCTGTAGTATCTGAGAACCTACTAGTATTGCCAGCTTCCATGATCTAAATATTGTGTTCCTCCAATGAAACTATGGAAGAACACAAAGAACAGGGATTTCTTATCTTTTGTACTCAAAATGCTTATGGCAATGATTTGCAAATTGGCATTACAATATTAAACAATAAATAAAAATGAAAACATTTTATAGTGCTTTAAATTTTGCAAAATTTTATACACACAATATGTAGTGGTTCATTTGACTGCCATTTTTGAATTGCATTTCATTAAGTGAAAAGAATTATGGATGAGATTGTCTTTACAAAAATAAAAATGACATGCAATTAGAAGCATATCCATTTTTCATGAATTGACTTTACCAATGGGACAAAATTATGTGACCTCATTTAATTCATATTTCTAATTTCATAGTATTTAAACTATCAAGGGTTTACTTTATAGGACTGGAAAATTCAAAAAGCATTTTAAAATAGAATCCCTAATGAATTGAAAAAAATAAAAATCCTAATTTTTACCCTAATAATAGCAGACTTCAAATCACATCCAAAAAGGATAAATTCCAACATTATTTTATATTGGGAAACATGCAGAAAAGAAAAAAAAAACACTGACATATGTAATAATCAAGGTAAGAATGAAAATAAGTCATACATAGTAAATACATTTTAAATAAATAAAAACTTGAGACATGGGAAGAAGGAGAGGGAGGAAAGGCAAGTAGATGGGCAAGGAAAAGGAAGAGGAAGGGGAAGGTAAAAGGAAGAAAAGGTAGAAGAGGAGGGGAAGAAAAAAAAAAGAGGGTCCCTTTTCACATATATGAAATGATCTTCCTAAGAAAAAATATCTAAGATAGAATACCAATATAATTATCCAAAAATATCTACTTCTCTAAGAGTTAATTATACATGTACCTTTGGATATTCTGTTAACTTTCCTTTGCCTCATTTATAAATTCAATTGTTTGAATTATATGGTTCTTTCATTTATACATAGTTGAGTCCATAATAAAGCATGATACCATATTATTTATATGATCTTGTTCAACTCAACTGCTCTCAGCCTCTGGTTCCTCATGTGCAAAGTTTGGATAGTAATAGCACCTCTGGCTTTGTAATATGAATTTAAGTGATATGGAAATTTTTTTAAAGGATTGAATATATTTAACCTATTTCAGATTTCTTGCCATTTTGAGGAGGAAAGAGGCAAGGTAGAGATGGAGAAAAATTCAGAAAATAAAGTTTCACAAAAATAAATGTTAAAAACTATCTCTGTATCTATTTGGAAAAAATACTTTGGAAAAAATAAATTAGACTGATTCAACCTTTCTATATAACAATTTGAATCTATGGGCTATTAAACCATAAATACCCTTTGGCCTAGCAATATGTCTTCTAGGTATGTATGTCAAAAGAGTTTTTTTTTTTTTTAGGAAAGAAAAAGAATTTATATGTATAAAAACATAGCAGCTATTTTCTCAGGGTAAAGAATTGGAAATTTAAATACTAAATAATAAAAAAATACATATATTTATATAAATTTTGTCTTCATGTAAGGAAAGTTACACTATTTTAAAGGGGACAGGTGTAGTAAAGTGATTAATTATGAGTGAATATTTCAAACAAAGGTATCATCAGTCCCTCTCTATGTTGTAAAGAGATAACATAATTATTCTAGTAGGTGACTTGTCTTGTACATTTTAAATAATGCTGATATTCTGTGCTTCTGTGAAATCTGGATACTTATAATAATTTATAAAACATAGATAGGCTAATTGAAGTCAGGAAAAGTTTTTTGTGGTTTTCTAATCTTTATATACATCATATATTGGGTAAAGGGGGAAGATATTAAGTGTCAATATGATTGATTTGTGTTGAATTAAATACAAAGTGAAAATCTCAAAAGACCTATCTGTTGAGACATTAATAAACATGCATTCTCAATTACTTCAAACAAATTTCTTGTTTATGATATGAACATTTCTACATTTCCCTTAGGTACTGTGACAGGAAATTATGTGTTTTGATGTATTAAACAAGGGACCAAGAAGGAAAACAATAATGAAAATTAACCTAATATGTATTACAATCAATTGAAGAACATATTTCTAAAAATATTTGTGGGAGGCAGAGTTAAGAAGGCAGAGTAAAGGCAGGAACTCACCTAACCTCCTTCCCAAACTACTTCAAATTCCTTTAAATAGGGTTTATAAATACATTTTACAGTATTGGAACACTACAAAAGATGGACTAGAACATTTTCCAGCTGAAGGCAACTTAGAAGGTCAGCAAAAAAGGTCTGTGAAACTGGGGTAAGAGTTCAGCATGCAGTACCAGTGCAGGCCTTGTCAATTTAACCCTGGAGCCAGCCCTGGCTATGATCCCAGTGTCAGCAAGTTGGGACCTCTCAATCAGCATTAGTGCTGGAGACTTCTGAACCTTTTGGCTCAAGGACACCTGGGAGCACTTGAAAGGTCAGAAGAGAGAGTCTGTGGAACAGTTTGGATGTTTAGTGTGTAGTCTCAACATAGAATGCACCAGTGAACATTTCAGCAGTGAAGCCATAGCTACAGCCACAGCCACAGCCCTGTATTAAGCAAAACTGGACTCTGTTGCTTTAGCACACTAGATCTTACAGCTACAAATCTAATAGCCCAGGGCATAAAAGAGTCTTATGGTCAGGTTCCTAGAAGAATCTCTGATAATAGCTTCATAAAACCCCTGAAGCTTGAGAAAGTGCACCTTTCACAGTGGAAACAGAACCCTAATTTAATAAAGAGTTAAAAGTTGAGGAATAGAAAAATGCTAGGAAAAATAAGTTGACAACAGAAAAAAAAAGAAAAAAAAGTTCTAACCAATGAAAGTTAATATGGTGACAAGGAAGTTCCAAAAACATATTCAGAATAGGATTACAAATTCAAATCATTTACATCCATAGCCTTCAAGAAAAATAAGAATTGGGCTCAGATTATTGAGAAGAGATCAAAAGGGATTTTGAAAATACAAAAATCTAATGAGAAGAAGAGTACATTAAAAAGGAAAACTGGCCAATTGGGAAAGGTGGTACAAAGGCTCACTGAAGAAGATAATTCATTTAAAAATGGAAATGAGCAATTTGAAACTCATGACTTTTTTTAAAAATCAAAATACAAGAAATTCAAACCCCAAAATGAAAAAATAATTGTTAAACAACTCATTGGAAAAAATATGACCTGGAAAATAGATCCAGGAGAGATAATATAAAAATTATTGGAATACCTGAAAATTATGATAAAAAGAGCCTGGATATCATCTTTCAAGTAAGTATCAAGGGTTTTCTTTTGTGTTTTTGTTTTTGTTTTTGTTTTTGTTTTTGTTTTTGTTTTTTTACAAACAATAATTATGTAAAAAAGATTAGAAGGGAAACAGTAAAGTAGGAAATTTTTTAATACAAGGATTCTGATATAGGCTTCATTTCTAAATATATATATATATATATGCATATATATATATATGTATATATATACAGAATAGAGTCAAATTTATAAGAATTTGGAGCCAAGAAGACAGAGAGAAGACAAGTATTTATCTATGCTCTCCTTGATGTCCCTTGGATCAACCTGAAATGAACATTCTGTCCTAGTTTTGGAGCAACAAAACCCACAAATATTTGGAATATAACAATTTTACAGGAGAAGATATTTAGGAGGTCCTTCAAAAAGGTCTATTTAAATTGAGCAGGGAGGAAGGGGTCAAGTTCAGGCATAGTGCAGCAACTAAGCAGTGCAGGCCCTGTTTGCCTGAGAATATATGATGAGAGGAATCTACAGCAGTGTTGGCTACTCTGTCATGGTAGATCAGAAGATTAGCTATAAGACATCCAATACAAATACAAAAGGCAAATAGTGTGTCCCTGAAGCCCAGAATAACATCATCCTGGCCACATCCACTTACCATCAAAAGTTAGTCAGCACCAAACAAACACAGCCACTGTTGCCTGTAGAGAAAGCTTGGACAATTTCATTTCCCCTTTACCCTAAAAGCAGATATCAACCTTTAAAAAATGAGCAAAAAATTAAAAATAATTCTGACAATAGATAGTTTGTTGTTGTTTTGTTGTTGTTGGGTCTTTTTTTTTTAATGGAGAAAGAGAAAAACTGATTTCAAACCCTGAGGACACTATAAGCAGTTCATCTCCAGAAGAAGCCCCAAAGGATGATATGTATTGGTCCCCATATCACAAGGTTCTCTTGGAAGAATTCAAAAAGGTTATTAGAAGAGAGTAAGAAAAACTAGGGAAAGGAAATGAGAACTTTGCAAGAGAGTTTGAAAAAGGAAACATGGAAATTATCTGAAGAAAATTTAAAATTGACTTAGTGAAATGGAAAAAGCAAATATCTCCTTACAAAATAAATTTGACAAAATAGAAAAAGAAAATAACTCCTTGAAAAAGAGAATTTGTGAAAAAAAATCCATTGAACAAAACTCATCTAAAATTCAATTGGCCAAATACAAAAGGAGCTTAAAAAAGGTAAATGAAAAATATAATGTGCTAAAAATTAGAACTGAACAAATGGAAATGAATGATTCAATGAGGCATCAAAGAGTCAACCCCTCCCCCAAAAAAATTACAAAGTATAAGAAAATGTAAAATATCTCATTATAAAAGCAACTGCCCTGGAAAATAGATGTAAGAGATCCAATCTAAGAATTATTGGACTTTCTGAAAACCATGCTGTAAAAAAAAAAAAAAAAATCTAGACCTCATCTTTTAGGATATTATCAAGGAAAACTGCCCCAGTGTCCTAGAAGTAGAAGGTAAAAGAGCCATTTAAAGAATTCACTTATTACATCCTGAAAGACCCTCCAAAATGAAAACTCCAAGGAATATTGTAGCTAAATTTCAGAATTATTGGACAAAGGAAAAAGTATTGCAAGCAGTCAGAGAAAAAAAAATCAACTATTGAGCAGTCACAATCAGGATTGCCCAGGACTAAGCACTTATTATCTTAAAAAATTGAAGGGGCTGCAATCGAATGTCCTAAAAGGCAAAGGAACATGGATTGCAGCCAAAAATCAAATATCCAGCAAGATAAAGCATCATTAAAGGGAAACTAATAAAAGGGAAAACAGAAGTAATAAGAGAAAGATAAAAGAATAAGGAAAGGGCTATAATGGGGGAGGACTGTGTAAGGAAGTTGCTGGTCAAAAGCAAAATACTGTGGAAAATGGTAAAGGAAAGAGAAAAGCATAACATCAGTAAATAAGATGGCTGGAAATATAGAAAAAGTCATTTTTAGTGTGTGTGAATGGGATGAACTCTCCTGTAAAATGGAAGCCAATATCAGCTTGGATTAAAAGCCAGAATCTTACAATATGTTGTTTACAAGAAACACAATTAAAGCAGAGTGATACATACGGAGCAAAAGTAAAAAACTAGAGTAGAATCTATTACCTTTCAGAAAAGTTAAAAAAAAAAGAATTGTAGTGATACTGATCTCAAATCAAACAAAAGCAAAAACTGATCTAATTAAAAGAGACAAGGAAGGAAACTATGTCTTGCTATGCTAAAGGATGTCATAGATAATGAAATAATATCAATGCTAAACAAATATGTACCAAGTGGTATAGCATCCAGATTCCTAGAGAAATTAAGAGAGGTGTAAGAAGAACCAGACAGAGGAGACAGTTATATGGCACAGTGGATAGAGCACCAACCCTGAAGTCAGAAGGATGTGAGTTCAAATGTCATCTCAAATACTTAACACTTTCTTACTGTGGGATCCTGTGAAATTCACTTAACCCCAATTGCTTCTGTCAAAATGAAAAGAAAATAAATAATCAACAAAACTAATACAAGTGA
Source organism: Sminthopsis crassicaudata (assembly GCF_048593235.1). Taxonomy (NCBI): domain Eukaryota; kingdom Metazoa; phylum Chordata; class Mammalia; order Dasyuromorphia; family Dasyuridae; genus Sminthopsis; species Sminthopsis crassicaudata. The sequence goes on from NC_133618.1 coordinate 20,849,239, forward strand.
GGTATCCCAACCTTGCCTTTTCAGAACTAGATAAATAAAACCACAAAATTTGAAGTTAAGGAGGTAAATAGAATTTTACAAAAAATAGTTATGATAGATCTATGGAGAAAATTGAATAAAGACAGAAATAAGTATACTTTTTTTCTTGGTGGTTCATAAAATATATACAAAAATAAACCAAATATTAGGGCATAAGGACTTGAAAATCAAATGTAGAAAGGCAGAAATAGTAAATGCATTTTTTTTTTTCAGATCAGGACTCAATAAAAATTACATGCAATAAAAGGCTAAGGGGAAAGAATCCAAAAATTAATTGAAAACTAAATAATCTAATCCTAAAGAATGAATGAGTGAAACAACAAATCATAGACATAATTAGTAAATTCATTCCAGAGAATGACAATAACAAGACAACATATCAAAGTTTTTGAGATGTACCTAAAACATTAATTAGGGGAAATTTTTGTATCTCTAGATAAAAAAGAGAAAGAGTTGGGATTGCAACTTTAAAAAGCTAGAAAAAAAATCAAATAAAAAAAAACACGAGTAAATACCAATTTTGAAATTCTTAAAATAAAAGGAGATATTAATAAAATTAAAAATAGAAAAACATTGAACTAATAAACAAAAGAGCCAGTTTTATAAAACACCAGCAAAATATGTAAGCCTTTAGTTAATTTGAACGTAAAAAGGAAAGAAGAAAATCAAATTGTTAGTATCAAAAAAGTGAAAATAAATACTTATGTTAAATCACAAAAGTTATGTACATACAAAACCAATGTAGGCAAATTATAAAGAATGAAATAAATCTGGAAAACTATTTTACATTCAAGTGTTCAGATAAAGTTCTCATTTCTAAAAAAAAAATAGAGAATTGACTCAAATTTATAAGAATTCAAGCTATTCACCAACTTATAAATTGCCAAAGTATATGAACAGACAATTTTCAGATGATCAAATTAAAACCCTTGCTAGCATATAAAATTTTAAGTCACTATTGATTAGAAGGATGAAAATTAAGACAACTCTGAGTTATGAATTCACATCTCTCAGATTGTCTAAAATGACAGGAAACTATAATGATAAATAATGGAGAGGATATAGGAAGACTAGGATGCTAATACATTAGTGATGGAGTTGTTAATTGACTCAACCATTCTGGAGAACTACTTAGAACCATGCCCAAAGGGACATAAGACTTCATAACCTATGATCCAGCATTGTTTCTATTGGGCCTGTATCCCAAATATATTATAAAATTGTGAAAAGGACCCACATGTGCAAAAATATTTATAGCAGCCCTTTTTGTAGTGGCAAGGAGCTGGAAACTGCATGGGTGCCCATCAGTTGGCAAATGGTTGGATAGTATATGAATGTAATGGAATATTATTGTGTTATAAGGAATGAAAAGCAGGATGATTTCAGAAAGGCCTGGAGACACATATATGAACTACTGCTAAGTGAAATGGGTGGAAGAAAAAGCAACAATGAGATTATGTGATGTTTAACTATTATACACTTGATTCAATAATAAATTGATTCAAGCCAATTTCAATAGATTTGTGATGGAGAGAACCTTCTGTATCCAGAAAGAGGACTATGGAGAGTGAAGTGGATCGCAACATAGTATTGTCACCTTTTTTGTGTTGTTTGTTTTTTTCTTTCTATTTTGTTCCCTTTTTGATTTGATTTTTCTTATAAAGCCGGATGAATGTGGAAACATGTTTAGAAGAATTGTACATATTTAACATATATTGGATTACTTACTCTCTAGAAGAGAGGCTAGGTGGGAAGAGAAGAAGAAAAATATAGAATATAAAGTTTTGTAAGGTTAAATGTTGAAAACTGTATTTGCATGAATTTTGAAAAATAAAAACCTATCATTACATATATACATATATATCCCCCTTTTTGTCCCAAAGGGGGAAAAATGTTTGTTTTAAAGAAAGACTAAATAGCCCTATTCCTTTTGATTTCCTTCATTCCTTTTGATTTCCTTATGTCTTTTTCTTTTTACATTGTAATCACTTCTGACTAGCCATCTCTCCCTCCTCTTTATACATAGTGTCAATTATCTTTTAACAAGGAAACAATGAGCATAACAACACCTCTGAAACCATATGCATTATCTTATACTCTCTCCCCCCATCTCCTTATCTCTCACAAATACTGAAAATGGATATATACTTAGCTCAAATCTGGGATTTTGATAGATAAAAATTAATTATACAACATTTAATCTGTTTTTTGTTTGTTCGTTTGTAGCACCAGCACTCTAGAGAAAGGACCATAGTCCTCATGGATTCCAACCCTTTCATTTTACAAATGAGGAAAGGAAGGCCCATGGAAATTAGACAAAGCATTCAAATTTACAGGGTAGTACATATCAGAGGGAGAATTTGGACACAGTTCTTCTGAATCCATATTTTTCCCTCTTCCACACATTACTGCTTTTTAATGTAAATTATTGCAATATTTTTTCTTGGTACTGGTTACTTTAACTTTGCATTATGTTCTCCTCAAGTTTCTCTCATTTCCCCATATTTATTGCTTTTTATTTTCTTATGTGATAATATCACAACATAACATTGTCTTTGTCCAGACAATCAATGACTGATTTGCACCAATGTTGTTTGTAGTACTTTGTAATTTTTAAGTGTGTGTGTGTGTGTGTGTGTGTGTGTGTGTGTGTGTGTCTGTGTCTGTGTGGCTATAAATATGTTGGTATACTTATGGCTTTTCAATTGAATCTACTTGGGGTAGATGTCAAATTATTGCCCTGCTTTACTTAGAAATGGAAGAAAAAAAATTTGGGGAAAAAAGACTGATTCCCCACACACTCTTCAATGCTTGAAAGCCTAAATTTTTCATATTTACAATAGGCAAACAAATCTCTGACTAGCTGGTTTGAGAATGCAGCCAGAGGAGATTTATACTCTGTTGATATACATTGAATTTTTGACTTTTCTTTGATCAATATTTCCCTGACTGATCAATAAATTTTGATGTCCATCTCCTTCAAAATCAATACCTGCTTTTTATACCTGTTCAAAAAATTTCACTGAGAGGTTAATTGACTTACAGGAAGGCCACGAACTGAGTTATTCACTGAGTAGGAGCCAGGAAACCCTGGTACTATAACTTATAGTCCTGCACTTGCCAATAGACAGCCCTCCAGTGTCAGAGAAAAACGAACTTTTTGCTCATAGGTCCTTCTAAGCCCACTTTAATGTAGATGGGAAAAAATGCTCGTTTTGACAAACATAAGTACAGGTATTCTAAATGATCTTTCTGTGATGTATTTCCTTTCTCAAGAGCAAAGGGGGGTATTAAGCATTTTTGAAAGATACTTGGTATTTCCTACAATGGCCAAAGTGGAATTCTATAGCCAGGGGAAATGTAATAACTCAAAGTAACAAAATGTGATGATCCTTTATAAGAACTCTATGATGTAAGTACTAATATTATGAATATTTTTTAAAAGGAAGAACTTGTTTAAGAGGAGTTAATAAATTTACCCTTCATCAAAAAGCTGGAACTTCAGAACCAGGATTTGAATCTGATTCTTAATAACTCTTATCATAGTACTCTTTTCTCTGAACTTTACTACCTCTGTTTATTGAAGTTCTATGCTATACATAGCATATTTTGTGAAATGTAAAGGTGAAAACAACCTATCCTATTAACTCAAGATGCTTAGGGAAAGAAAGCTGTGCAGGCAAATAACTTAAAAAATTAAATTATTATTTTAAAATATATACAATACTCAAGGAGCAAGTTCTAGACACTACTGCACTCAAAAATAGCTATTTATTTAACTCAAGGGAATTTAAGAAATGTTTGAACAATTCCTCTACCTAAGTTTTCCCCAATTTACTTCAACTAATCAGTTGACTTTTGCTCAAGATGACTAGATTTGGGTATTGGATAATGAATGTCTAATAAGATTTTCCTGATTTCTCATTATTCAACAGTTTATTGCAGTTTTAAAATAGGAGCCAATTTTGTTGAATTCTATATTGGAGTACCGTCTTCAATTGTATCTAGAACACAATTTTAGGAAATCAGAATATCACAGTTAATAGGCATTTCACATAGAACTTTGGTGGCTATTCATTGACAAAACAGATACAGAGGATTCTTAGACTCATTTTAAATTCAAGTCAATATCTTTTTTATCCAAGAAATACAAAGTGACAATATCTCACTTGAATCAAACTATCTCTATTGAACCTATATAATATTGAATTGGATTTTTTTTCTCAGAAACTTATTAGCTATATAATCTTTATATATATATATATATATACATATATATATATTTGTACACATATATATTTATACACACACACACATACACACACACACACACACACACACACACACACACACACACACACACACACACACATATATATATATATATATATATATATATATATATATATATATATATATATATATATATATATATATATATATATAGTTTTTATTTACCAGATATTTGCATGGGCAATTTTACAATATTGACAATTGCCAAACCATTTGTTCCAATTTTTCCCTTCCCCCCCCGGATGGCAGGTCAACCAATACATGTTAAATATGTTAGATTATAAATTAAATATAATATATGTATACATGACCAAACAGTTGTTTTGCTGAACAAAAAGAATAGGACTTTGAAATAGTGTACATTTAGCCTGTGAAGACAATCCAAAATGCAGGCGGACAAAATTAGAGGAATTGGAAATTCTTTGTATTGGTTCATAATCATCTCTCAGAGTTCTTTCGCTGAGTATAGCTGGTTCACTTCATTATTGCTCTATGGGAACTGATTTGGTTCATCTCATTGTTGGAGACGGCCACGCCCATCAGAATTGATCATCATACAATATTGTTGAAGTATAATGATCTCCTGGTCCTGCTCATTTCACTCAGCATCAGTTCATGTAAGTTTCTCCAGGCCTTTCTGAAATCATTTCTTACAGAACAATAATATGCCATAATATTCATATACCACAATTTATTCAGACAATCTCCAATTGATGGGCATCCATGTAGTTTCCAGTTTCTGGCCACCACAAAGAGAGTTGCCATAAACATTCCCGCACATACAGGTAACTTTCCCTTCTTTAAGATCTCTTTGGGATACAAACCCAGTAGCAACACTGCTGGATCAAAGGGTATGCACAGTTTGATAACTTTTTGAGCATAGTTCCAAATTTCTCTCCAGAATGGCTGGCCATATTCTCAGTTCCACCAACAATGTATCAGTGTCCCTGTTTTCCCACCTCCCCTCCAACATTATGCATTACCTTTTCCTGTCATTCTAGACAATCTCACAGGTGTGTAGTGGTATCTCAGAGTTGTCTTAATTTGAATTTCTCTGATTATTAATGATTTGGAGCATCTTTTCATATGACTAAAAATAGTTTCAATTTCTTTGTCTGAGAATTGTCTGTTCATATCCTTTGACCATTTATCAATTGGAGATTGGCTTGATTTCTTATATATTAGAGTCAATTCTCTATATATTTTGGAAATGAGGCCTTTATCTGAACCTTTGACTGTAACATTTTTTCCCAGTTTATTGTTTCCCTTCTAATCTTATCTGCATTGATTTTGTTTGTACAAAAACTTTTCAATTTGATTTGTAATCAATAATGATCTCTAGTTCTTCTTTGCTCATGCATTCATTCCTCTTCCATAGGTCTGAGAGGTAAACGATCCTATGTTCCTCTAATTTATTTATAATCTCATTCTTTATTCCTAGGTCATGAACCCATTTTGACCTGACCTTGGTGTACAGTGTTAAGTGTGTTAGCTATATAATCTTGAGTAAATCCCTTAATCTTTGCGAAATTGTCTTTACTCAAATGGCAAAATTATAGCTATATAAATTACTTTGTAAACTCTAAACATTGATGCAAATTATAGTTATTATTAATAATTTTATATTGTTCCATGTGAAGAACCAACATAAAAATAATTGAGTAAATATAATAGATCTCTGTTTGTATATACATATGTTGGAATACATGTCAAAGCTGTTGGAATACACAGGAGCCACCTGACAGGGGCTGCTGGAGATCTAACCCAGAATGAATCTCCTCTTGTGAGATGATGATACAAGGAGACAGAGAGGCAGTTCCTCTTCCCTCTGTCTCCAACTTATCTCATTCTCTGTACACAAGATCTGTGTCAGCAAAGGTTGCCCTCCAACTCCTTCAAATGTTATGATCTACAGCTGTGAAAGCTCTTGGAGAATTGACCTATCCCTTATTTTACATGTATGTATATGTACACATATATGCATATATATATATATATCTATATCTGTGTGTGTGGATGTATTTATTCATAAAAAGAGATTAATAAATTTAATGACTGAGAGAATCAAGATATCACTACATTATATAATAAAAGATGTATAAATAAATATGCATCATTTCCTACCTATATATCATATATTGTTATAGATTCTGGCCAAACCAAAATAAAGAAATTTTTTAAAAAGGATATTGGTACTGATATTAGGAATGAGAAGGAAAAAAAAATCTATTAATCAAGGAATTTAAATTTGTATTTTTTTAAAATTATTGATCTCATAAAAATCAGTCAAAAATCAGGCAATGCCTTTCTAATTTTCCTTTGAGAATTAAAGATGATAACATAGAGATGTTGTTAGATCAAAGGAATCCACCAATTTCAAGTTTAAAGCAAAAGCAAGGAAGCATAAGACATAGAGCTAAGAGCCAATTTTAACATTTTCAGAAAATGGGAAAAGTAAAGAATTGGCCACGATATAACAAATCAAGATCAAATAAGTCTTGCCGTGTCATAACTATGTGTTTTTGTCTGGTAATAAAAGGAAGTCACTATTAAAAATAAAATAAATATTTATACATTTATATACATAGTATCCTTTGTGTAATTCCTATGTCTGATATTACCAGAAATAACATGGTTGGAAAGAACAATGACTCATTAAATTGGCAGTTCCAATTTGTAATTCTTTATAGTACTGGTATCCTTGTTCAGAATATCTAAATGAACATTATTTAAATACCACCAAAAAGTTATTGTAATTTTCCACTTTTGAATACTTACTAAAGATTCAAGTTTTTTTTTTTTTTGTAAATAGGAGTAAACTTAATATTAACATTATTATATAATATTTAGATATTGTAATTCTGAATAAAGAGTATGAAGAATGTGGGGAATATATTAGGAAAGATATTTTTAAAGACAGTTTATTGTAGCATCTGTTTTAAATAATTGCCCCAATATACAGATGCATAATAACAAATGATGTATTAATTATATTCAGGAGAAAATCTCTGATACCTTTATTATCACTACTTCAGAAAAAAGGATTGTTTTTTTTTTATTATTTTAGTTGTTATTATTTAAAACATGTTAATAAAATATTATAACATATACAGAATAACTTGTAATTTGGGGATTTTCCAAGATATTCAATTAATTTTTCCCAAATTCTGAAAATTAAATATGTCAGGAATTTGGAATCACTAACCATAATTTAATGACAATCAGGCCTTAGAATTGGTAACAACTGAATTCAAGGGCTTCATCTAACAAATACTGGTTGTGTAACTTTTAGCAAATAAATAAACCTCAGTAAATTCTCTGTGTAAAAGTTGTTTATATCCATTGTTGAAACAAATTTCCAGATAATGATAAATGCTGGAGGGGATGTGGGAAAACTGGGGCACTTATACATTGATGGACTTGTAAACTGATCCAACCAATCCAGAGAGCAATTGGGAACTATGCCTAAAGAGCTATCAAATTGTACATACACTTTGATACAGTACTGTTTATACAAGGCTTGTATCCCAAAGAGATCATAGAAAATAAAAGGAAAGGTACTCATATGGAAAAATGTTTTTGTAGTGGCAAGAACCTAGAAACTGAGTGTATCCCTATCAGTTGAAGAATGACTGAATAAATTATAGTATGTGAATATTATAGAATATTATTGTTCTATAAAAAAATGATCAGCAAGATGATTTCAGAATGGACTGGATGGAGTTGAAGGAAAGTACTAAGTGAAATGAGTAGAATCAAGGGAACACTGCATACAGCAACAAGATTATATGATTACCAATCCTGATGGACTTGGCTCTTTTGAACAATGAGATGATTCAGTCCAATTTCAATAGACTTGTGAAGGAGAGAGCCATTTACATCCAGAAAGAGGAGAGTTGGTACTGAATGTGGATCCCAAAATAATATTTTCACCTGTTTTGTTTTTGTTTGTTTTTCTCCTTTTTTTCTTAGAGTTGATTTTTTATGTATAGCATGATAAATTTGGAAATATGTTTAGAAAAATTGCACATATTTAACATATATTAGATTACTTGCTGTCTAGAATAGTGGATGGAAGGGAGGGAGAATAATTTGAAACACAAGATTTTGCAAGGATAAATTTTGAAAACTATTTTTGTATATATCTTGAAAATAAAAAATGTATTATTTAAAATATTTTTTTTCCAACTAAACCAATGGAATTAGAACTCTGTAGGAAAAATAGGTACATTAGTTTATTTTTGATGGATATGTAATATAGTAAATTAGAACTGTGTAAATAAAATAAGTCAAAAGTCCATATCTTTTCACCCAGAGATTTTGCTACTGTTCATTCTTTTAACTCTGCATCTACATCAATATATTAAAAGGAGCACTTTTGTGATATTGCATATAGCAAAATGTGAACTCTTGTGACTATTTTAAAATATTTGCCTTGTGTATTGGGACATATTTTTTTTTCCTAATAGATTATTACAGAGTGTTATGTATTTGTTGTATTATATGTTATTCTCTTTAGCCAGAACGTGAATCAAGGAATGATTATATTTTCCAAGGCTTAGATGTTAGACCATTAGAAAGGTGTGGGACAGGATGAAGTTATGATCAGATTGGAATCTAAAAAAGAGGAT